>NC_069095.1:6442778-6742778 GCF_947172395.1 Bicyclus anynana
CTTATATTATACAGGGTGATTCGGTCTTTAGTGCGGATATTTTTTTTCGTGGTTCTGTATCATTAATAGAATATAAATCTACAAACAGTTCGATACATTTTATGTAATTTTTTTTTTTAATTTATGTCTCTAAAATAACAAAATAATGTACATATTATTACTAAACAAGATATATTCAGCTTAAAAGTGATCTGGTGACGTCCTTTAGGTATCAAACGAAAATAAAATAAACGCACAATAGGGTGACCCTAAAATTCTGTTCAAAAGTAAATAACTTTAGCTAACGATAATTTTGTTATTTTTGAGTTAAAAAAAAAAAGAAAAAATACGTGATCATTAAATTTTGTTTATGTACAAAATATAAAAATATCCGCACTAAAAAAAATTTCTTCCTGTATATATCCCCGTTCCCGTAGGAATGCGGAGATAATATATAGCTTATAGCCTTCCTCGATAAATGGGTTATCTAACACTGAAAGAATTTTTCAAATCGGACCAGTAGTGCCTGAGATTAGCGCGTTCAATCAAAAACAAACAAACAAACTCTCCAGCTTTATAATATTAGTATAGATAGTATTTAAATGGCGCAGTTGGTAATGTTTCTACGCAGTGATCCTAGGTTCCTAATGTTATGCTCGATTATTATTATTATCCATTTAAATATCGATTAAACTAAAAAAATCAGTTGAGTTCTTAGTGGTTGGTTATTGCGAAAAATATAATAGGTACTTTGATATCAAGAAACGTTTTATAATGTCGACTATGCAATGGTTTTTAAAGAGTGAGGCAGATATTATTATCAAAAACATTATAATCTATTACAACTTTTGCTTTTCCAGGTGATTTTGTTGTAGAAAAAGATCGATTATTATTATTCGGTTAAAATATTGATTAAACCAAATAAATCACTTAGCTGGCAACACTGTTCATGTTCGTGTCTTCAAAAATGTCATACAACAACTATAATATTGTCAAATATCGTTGTGAAACTTATTTTTTGGGGAAAGTTATAGCAAACCGCTATGGATAAAGTAATTTATTCATTATTAAACAAAAATTATCAAGTATTTTCTAGTTTTATGCAAAGTGGGGGGCGGGGACGAAAGGTCTGGGCCGGGAATAGACATTCCCCTTTATAAAATCTGCGGGGTACAAATACCTTCTTAATGAAAAATCAGTGTAGAAGAACAAGAGGACTGTGTTAGTCAGACCTGCCTGCTTTTAAAAAAAAAACTAAAAGCTTATAGTCCATGCTCCAATCATAGGTAATTGTTGTAGGCAAATATGGAGTACGGACCATGGCTCTGGGAGGTAGCAGGTTTCAAGAGTAACAAATCTTCAACTGTGAAAGTATAAAGCGTATTTTTTTATATAATTATGCCTCGGCATAATATGAGAAATCATGGCCCCATTCGCCAATGCTTACTTAGATCATGATGATTAGTGACAATCCTTTAATAAACCCTATTTAAGATTCTTGGAACGTTAAGGTCCAAGGTGTTGGAATGGCGACCCCGCACCTGAAAGCGCAGTGCCGGTCGACTCCCCACTAGATGGATCGATGTCCTTAGCTCATGGGACTTATTACAAGGGTCAGTCACTCAGCGGGGTATGGAGAGAGCTATGCTTAGTTTCTCTGCGTGATCGAATCAGGAATGAGGAGATCCGCAGACGAACCAAAGTCACTGACATAGCTCAGCTAGTCGCGAAGCTGAAGTGGCAATGGGCAGGCCACCTAGTTCGAAGAGCTGATGAACGTTGGGGTCCCAAGGTGCTGGAAGTCCAGCAGGTGGTTTGGAAGTCCATGCCTTCCTCCTGCAGTGGACGTCTATCGGCTGTTAATGATGATTATTCAATATTTTTAGTCTCTTTAACCAAAGGCTTTCTAACGATTGGTTTTATTAAGGTTACAAATAAAAACCAAAGCATCAGTTAATAATTGGTATATTTTATTTGATCTGGTATATATTACCATAAAGATACTAAGCTAAAATTACTGTTCTACAAATCACATAAGAGGCATTTATTCACTATGCATAAAATATAGTAACTTTACAATGTTCTAATTAATTACTATCATATCTCATACAATAACAGCTAGTACATAGACATACCTATTAATATGTATATGTATAATGAAATATACTAATACAAGCACTTCATGACGTAATATTTAAAACTGTAGATGAATATAAAATGATTGTTTTGACGTTCCATTTTCTGAAGACCGTTAGCTTTGTATGTGATAATGTGACAGCAGAAACGCGTTTGTGTGTGTAAACTAACTAAAAGATACATGTTAAATTATTTTAAGGGGTGACGTGACATCAAAACCAGTTTAACAAAAACCGTTGCTAAGCAACCACTCAGACAGATAATCTATACTAATATTATAAAGCTGAAGAGTTTGTTTGTTTGTTTGTTTGTTTGATTGATTGATTGATTGAACGTGCTAATCTCAGGAACTACTGGTCCGATTTGAAAAATTCTTTTTGTGTTAAATAGCTCATTTCTCGAGGAAGGCTATAGGCTAAATATTATTCCCGTATTCCTACTGAAACGGGAACCTCGCGGGTAAAACACAAGGTTTTTAACTAGGGTATGCACTATAGGTACAAATTGTACAAAATAGAAGATTCCTCCTCCAATACAGGTACCTAATGAATTCTCAGGGTATGCATTGTGTTTATGCATCTATGAAGTGCACGCCACTGCTTTCGATGTGTACTGTTTACCAACAAACAAATTAAAAATGAGGGTATAAATCACTAGTCATTTTAAACCCACGTCTTACTAGACACGGGCATAAGTTAGTTATTTCTGCATATCGTCTCCAAAGAGTAAAAAAATCTTTTGTAGGTTTGGGTGTACTCTTCTATAACAAGATCCCCAAGACTGTGATGGACCTGCCAATGCATAGCTTTAAGCAATGTGTTAAAAACATTTACTTAGTCGAGGTTACTACAACATTGATGAGTTCCTTAATGACAAAGATGCTTGGAGGCCGTTGGATCAGTTTCCACCTTCACACAGGAAGTAAAACTAAGAAATGTAAACAGTAATTGTTATCAATTGTAAATTATAATACTGTATGACTTTTTCAAAAGAGGACTTACTGTTGAGTTTCTTGCCGGTATCTTCTCAGCAGAACCTGCCTTCCGAACCGGTGGTAGAATCTTTACAAATAGTCAACTGACGAGTGCTTTTAAACTGAGCCTACTTGAAATAAATGATTTTTGATTTTGATTTTCTTTGACCTAATAAAAACAGGCTTAATATAGGTATTTTAAATAACATTTTACAGACAAATGATAATAATACATAATTTAAAATAAATAAGTTATGAAATTACTTGCATTTACTACCTTCAGTTCTATTAATGGGGATGATGACTAGGTCTGAATATATTGATTTTTATGATACATTCGGGTAAATAAGGTCAATGTTAACTAATTTATACATAAAAAGCAAAGATTGACTGGATATTTACAAAATAAGATTATAAAATTTCAAAATCTATCAAAATCTTTAATCTTAATTAGATTATAATTCATACAGTTTTAGCTTCCTTACATTAAATATGACATTTATTAATAAATGAACTATAAACATAAACGCACAAATAACAAATATATTAGTAATTTTGTTTGAACGCCCATACAAATCTATCGATCATTATGTACCTACGTCATTAATTCGTACCATTTTGTATGGGGCGTTTTACAGGGATCCGCGGCATCGCCGCAAATCTGACCCTTTAAATCCCTGTAGCTCCGAAAGTAATGATCGCAGATACCCTGTTACTTTTACAAAATTGCTTTACTATTAGCATACTCTTAATTTATATACAATTTAAAAAAAACTGTCATCATCCCTATTTGTTTGTTGGTAAACAGAACACATCGATTAGGATTTAGGACTTTAGTATAGATCTAGAGAACTCCAAGCGTTTAAGTGTGGCAATGTATTCTAACAAATATGTAATGCCAATATTATATCTAAAATGCTGGCTATACTATATCCTATTGCAAATTAAATTATCTTAGTAACTGAATTATTTGTACTAAGTCAGTGACTTCCAAAAAAATTTCAATGAAACAGCGTTATATAAAGTCAACTCGTCGAAATAATCATTTTAGACGATCGCAAAAACGAAAAAAAAAATATTTATCGATAAAATGTAACACAAACAAACACACAATAATAAATATACACACAAATGTGACTCCTTTAAAATTCTCTCAACTCGTCAACACCTTGAAGTTATGTAAAATACTCCCCAGCACTCTGTTTGCTATTCGGTAACTGGGTTGCTTTCAGTAAATGAACAACCACCGAACTCTTATGACATTTAATGGTTTTCCATAATTATGGTGCAAAATATATTTTTCTATCACAATGAAATTGCAATGTAAAACATTCTAAGATCGATTGATTAATTCATCAATATAAACTTAGAAAGACATCGAATAACCCAGATCATCTGTATTATACGAGTAATGTATCTAATTTCATTAAATAATATTATTTATTTTAATTTTAATATTTTTTTAATTCAATCTAAATCTAATAACATTTTTCTCCTAACTTTGAACTAAACTTTCACTTTTTTTTTATTAAAAATAAATTACAAACTACTTTTTTTAGAATTTAAACTATCCTGAGTGTTATTCATATTAATAGATTATGAAACACGGCTAAAACTCACGTGATATTAGGTCGGAGTATGCCGACTAGTTTTGAACCCATACGGGACCCTTAGTCATAAGCTGGTTCTTGCAACACGGCACGATCCATACTGCGAACTAAGAGTGGTTCCCGAGTTTCAGAGATTCATAATCTATTAATACAAACTACTTTATAAATAAATAAACATTAATACACTGTCGGATTAGATCGTTGTTTAAATCTATACTAATATTATAAAGCTGAAGAGTTTGTTTGTTTGAACGCGCTAATCTCAGGAACTACTGGTCCGATTTGAAAAGTTCTTTCAGTGTTGGATAGCCCATATGACGTTTCGGAGCATCGGGCGTTAAGCTACACATTGAAAGATTTTAGGTGTCAGCGGTAACGTAGGAGGATATTAAAAAAAAAATAAAAACATTAAAAACCCTAGTAGGAGGCAACAACCTGCGCCTAGCGACTACCGCAGCTGATTTGCGAGATCTCATAAAGATTGTATCCGAGTATACAAGATCGATGGAATTTTTAAGAGCGCGCAGCGCGTCGGTACGATATGGATAAAATTCGAAGCGCAAACGAGACGCCGAATTATGACTTTCACGTGAGTGAAAAGCACGGAGCGATTGACGCGCGACGCAAATTTTATGACGTGAGCGCCAAAACCATTTTTACCTAATTACAAGTAAATTAAACAACAACGAAAAACAAAATGGCCATGTTCAAGATATATACCTAATTTTCTATACAAAACAAAAATTTAAGAAAATAAGTTTGCTTTTCCTGAGATTGAAAGCAAAATGTAAGCAAAACATGTATTTTTCAAAAAAACTATCGAGAAAAGTTTTACAAATTGTGTATTTTGTTTAGTCATAACGAAGCTAACACTTTGAAATATCATTTGCCCAAATATCAGGCTCCTAACTTTTTCAGAATCTGAGATACAGAACCATTTGTAACCACCAAATTACATATTGCACACTCTTAACACTATGTATGTTAAAAAAATATTAAATACATCCAAATACCTAATCTGACAGAGTATTAACTTAACATAAATATAGTTTACAAACCTTAAAATAAAATATAGATACTGTTTGGATTATTTCGCTTTATTTCAAACATTAATTTTTATTAATAAATTTTATAGTTATATGTGTTTTTGATTCGCGTTCTTTTTTCAACAATTTTTTTTTATAATTTCATTAACTAATGCACTCATCACAATTAAGTTTAAGCGATTAAAAAAATATTAACATTTAGCTTATTATTTAAAAAAAACAAAATTTAAGTAAGAATGCGATGTTTTGCACTCATTAAAAAAAAAAAAGAAAACAAAGCTCATCGCAAAGCATAGCAATGATTTATATATTATCTAAAAGATAATTCTTGTACCTAATACAAATAGTTAACATGTTAACAATTAAAATGCTTCTAATTATTATCAAAATAGTTAATAAGATTAATAATTATTTGTGTATTTGCACGAGTCAATTATGTGTTTAAAATTGTTTAAATTGGTTTAATCTAGTGGTAGGGTGCGGCCGTGGCTATAGCTTGGCAAATTCGTTCGTAACACAGCCGATGGTCCGCGCAGGCCGGGAGGGGGGTAGCTATGCCCCGCGCGCACGAGTTTATACCCACGCGCAGTATTTCACACCCGCGCAGTCTTTCCCCCGTCGCCCGCATATCATGGGAGTTTCGTTAACGAACTAGCCAGACTATAGTTACCATCTACTATTTATCTTATATTCATAAGAGAGGTATTGGCGACAACTCGCTTGCCTGTCAATGATCGATCAACGAATTCGCCCAGCGTTGCCATTTGCCAATATACACTCAGAGGCATAATTATCCGCCCCCTTTAATATGACGCGAGCATATTAAAGTGGACGGATAATTATGCCTTTGAGTATATATTTTCCCCGCTAGCGTGTGAGGGCTCTTGGGTCGTTAGCGTAAATTACACAGCAGTGTCTTTAAATATAGCTACAGGAATGTATAGCATCAATTCATTTAGTCGTATTTGGACATGATTTTCCTAATTTGGTAAAATTGATCAATACATGTATGTATATCTAAATCGACATAAAAGTATTGCTGTTATTATTGCATTGATTGCCGTATCAGTAAATCAGATCATTATTGTATATTAATTAGCTAACAATATATGAATTAACTACACATCACTGGACATGTTACGAATAGGCTACGATTATTCAATTCCTTCCTCCAAATCTTGCAACTCTGAAAAGAAAATATTTATAGATATATAAAACTTTATACCTAATTAGACTAAAATTAGTAAAATTTCATCCATCAAAAAATCCATCTATCCACCTGTGTCTCAGCAGGGAGGGCCGGCCAAACACCAGGTGACTGCAGGACAGCAACACTTCGCTCACCTATCAGACACCGGGTGACCACAGGACAACAACACCTCACTCACCTGTCTCACAGCGGGGAGGGCCGACCAAACACCGGGTGACCGCTGGGCAGCAACTCCTCACTCACCTGTGTCACAGCGGGGAGCACCGGTCAGACACCGGGTGACCACAAGGCAGGAACACCTCGCTCACCTGTCTCACAGCGGGGAGGGCCGGTCAGGCGAGGTAGGCGCGCACGAGCGCCTTGACGGGCGCGCGGCACAGTGGACACGCGCCCAGCGCCGCGCCGCAACCCGCGCACGACACCAGGTGTCCGCAGGGTAAGAATACCACGCTCACCTGCAAGTAAAAACGTATGTATATATTTTTATTTGCAGGTATATAGATACTATTTTATTTACTTTACCGAGCATCGTCAAATTTATTTTCGATGATGAAGACATTGAAAGTGTTCTAAAGTTGTTGTAATCGATATATAGTGATATCAAAATCACAAAAGAAAATATATACTCGTATATGCAGTTTATTTGTTGTGCCTAATTATTCTTTTCTTTTTGATCCCAAGCGTAGCAAAGGATTCTTTAGAAAATAAAAATGTCGCAACAAAACATTTCATTAAAGGAGGTCCACTCTTGTACCCCGTATCATTAAAATTTAAAAAATACAAGGATTTTATTAAAATTTATTAAAGTGAATAAATTTAACTAAATAAAAAGAAATAAAAACCCATTTATTTGATTTATCTCAAGATGGCGCCCATAGAGCAACTATGACATGACAATTGACAGCAAACGTCAAATCGATTACAGCATTGAAAACGTAGTCTATCCGCCATTGTTACCCATAGTAATGTTGCATTTCTTGGGAGATAATGAATATTATTTCGAACTAACATTTAAACGTAAATTCGTAAATTTGTATAATCAAAAATAGGAAAAAAAATATCTTCTTTTATTTCCGCTAGGGTACAATGACTAATCCTGGGCTCCATACAATTTTGGACCATCTCTTTTAAAAACAAAAGCAATTTAAATGTACAAAAACGCTTTGAAAGCATTATCTGAATTTGTCCCTGCTTCCAAAAGATGTGTGTGTATTACACTTTCAAAAAGGAAATGCCCATCCCCGGCCCAGGGCTACCCCTAACTACCCGGCAATTTACTTATATCTTTAAAAATCTTGATAATTCTACTTTAATAACGAAATCATTACTTTATCAAAAAAATATTTACGACATTTTTAATTAATCTTTTGTTTGTCCCCAACGGTGACAAGCAAAGATCGTTGACCATACACCCTGAGTTTTACGACATTTATTGAAGACTTATGATTGGTTTGTTTGTTTGTTTACTTGTAACAGAAAAAAATACAAGAAAATACATCTCCAAATATTACCGCTTTGGTACACCAGCGAACTTTTTGAGTAAGAAGAATGATAAAAAAAAAACGTTTTGTTTTTGTTCAAGAAACATACATTTATTAAGCCAATTAATTATTTAACCAGATTATATTATCATATCCATATACTTTTATGTGTTACCTGTGTTCCCGGGGCCGACGTGGTATTGGGCGGTGGGCATTCCCCTTTAGAACGCAAGTTAGTAGCTTGGAAAATTCATTCGTAATCCTCCCGATGGTCCGCGGGAGCCGGGAGGCGGGTAGTGATGACATATGAGCCCACAACTGATGCACCCCACTTCACACGGCGCGCACGACTTCACACCCGCGCAGCTCGTCCCCGTCGCCCGCATATCATGGAAGTGTCATCAACGAAATTGCCAAGCTATACACAAGACATGCCCACTAAGCTAACTAAGCCCAGTGGAAATGAAATCTGCCTCCGATTCCAGAGGGTGTGGGTTCGAATCCGGTCCGGGGCATGCACCTCCAACTTTTCAGTTGTGTGTGTGTGTGTGTTTTATTTTAAGAAATTAAATATCACGTGTCTCAAACGGTGAAGGAAAAACATCGTGAGGAAACCTGCATACCAGAGAATTTTCTCAATTCTCTGCGTGTGTGAAGTCTGCCAATCCGCATTGGGCCAGCGTGGTGAAATAAGGCCTAAACCCTTTCATTCTGAAAGGAGACTCGAGCTCAGCAGTGAACCGAATATGGGTTGATAATGATGAAGTAACAAGACATTGGAATTCTTTACCTCATTATCCATACACACTTTGCACAATCTCGCTTCCTTCAACTGTCTGTTTTCTTCTTCCAATGTAACCTTGGTATTCACAGTTTTCACAGGACTCGACTGAGGTTCAGGGCTGGCATGGTTGGCATGGTTGGCTCGACTGGCAGGTTGGCTGGAGGTGTCCAACGGGCCGTTGGTAGTTTGCGGGACGTTGGTCGGCACTGGCGAAGGCGTTGGACTGTCAGTTTGAGAGGATTGGCTCTCTGGTCTCTCCCTGTCTGAGTTTGCGGGGATTGTCCTGTAATCAAGTTACAAATTAAAACTAAGTACGTTTTTACGGTAACTACGATGACGTCGATGATGACGATGATGACGATGATGATGATGATGATGATGATGATGAAAATGATGATGATGATGATGATGATGATGATGATGATGATGATGATGATGATGATGATGATGATGATGATGATGATCAATCAATCAATCTATTTCTTTGCAGATACATGCATTATTTATACAGGTGGTCGGTAGATGTAGATGGTAAAAGTATCTTGCCAATTAGGCATGCAAATTCATTAAGTATTTATTAAGTATTTAATGATTCAAATGACAATATCACCATTTAAAATTTACATCTTTACAATTAAAATATGTATGAAAATAACAGTAATATCAACTTAAATACTCATTTACACTGTAGAATGCCTGTTGAGTTGGGTATTTATATAAATTATTTTTAAAGCAATTTATATTCTTTTCTTTCTTTGATGATGATGATGATGATGATGATGATGATGATGATGATGATGATGATGATGATGATGATGATGATGATGATGATGATGATGATGATGATGATGATGATGATGATGATGATGATGATGATGATGATGATGATGATGATGATGATGATGATGATGATGATGATGACGACGACGATGATTATGATGATGATGACGTTGGATTATATATTTCTTCACAATTATCTCAATAATAACATCATGATTTAATTTGTAAAAATTTATTTACTCTCTATTTCGTTACGATGGAACTACAAAGAGAACGATATTTTCGATTTCACCGCTATTGGTCGACAATCATGTGTCCTTTACACTTCAGGAGAAATATCTTTCATGCACCTTAAGCCTTCTCCTACCACAAAGACAAACGGCCCTAAAGTATTTTCAGATGGCATAGGTACGGTGACAGTTCATTTCACTCTTGAAAGTTTGCACTATTCACGATAATAGTACGTATTATGAACGTCAAAAAGCAACTGTCACCGTTCCCATGCTATATTTTTTTTTCTCTATTGTAAAGTACCAATTTGGTACTTTATAAAATTACGATCTAGCCTACTTATGTGACTAATTAGTAATTTATCTTTAACCTAAACTTATAATATACTAGCGGACCCGCTCAAGCTTCGCTTTGACTTAATAATTTATTTATTTGCACTTCTTCCCTATCCATACCTTACACTACCCTACTCCTACCCTACCTCTACTCTATCCCTACCCTACCCTACAACTACCCTACCGCTACCCTACTCCTACCCTATCCCTATACCATAAACCTACCCTACCACTACCCTACCCTACCCCTACAAAAAAAAGTCCGTAAAAATCCTATGTCTTTCTCCTGGCTCTAAACTACCTCCCTGCCAATTTTCAGCTAAATCGGTTCAGCCGTTCTTGAGTTATAAGTGGAGTAACTAACACGACTTTCTTTTATATATATGGAGACAAATAATTAGCAATAAATAAAAATTGCGACTATATTTTGAGATTTAAACTATCCTAACTCTCAAGTTGGATCGAACTGCATATGGTGTGCGAATTTTATTATAATCGATTAAGTGGTTTAGGAGTCCATCGAGGACAAACATTGTGACACGAGATTTATATATATTAAGATTATTATTATAGTAAGATAATGTCCAATAGCTTAATCTTAGTCTTTCACTAAGTATTAGGTCTTTAGGTCACTTTGTTCACGTGATCTTCCATGTAGCACTTCACTATCACTTGTCACTAAACACTGACTCAAATGGTTTGGTCCGTTTAAGCCTTCTCACTGTATTAATAACGTAGAGTAGCTGGATTGCCTTGATGTTTACGTAATGGTGAAGTCTTTGTTCATGTGCAAGAGATATTTTTTGAATTATTTTGTCAATGTTTACAATTTAATGAAAAACAATTTAGCCAGTAGATAAACATATTAAAGAACAGTTATACCCAACTGAACTGAACAGATTTAATATATTATTATCTAAGTGTAATGTATCTTCTACTTTTCTTTTTATGTGTACACCCGTCATTATGCATTATTCCTTGTATTTATTTTCTCTTTTTCGAATGGTTGTCTGGAAGAGATCGCTCATTAGCGATAAGGCCGCCAATTGTACATTAGTTTTTAAGTTAATTTCTTGCCTGTTATTATTATTTTTGGTGTACAATAAAGTATATTTCATTCATTCATTACCCGGAGCGCGGCGCGAAGTCCCGCAAGGTCTCAGCGAGGATGTCCCGCGCCAGGCGCTGGCTGTGCGGCGACACCGACCACGCCTCTTCGTTGAGCTGCTCGTCCAGCACCGCGTCGATCAGAGCCTCCGACGAACTGAACGGGACACCTTTAATGAAATCAAACTTTTTTTAATTTTACTTTGCGACCGAATCAAAAAATTCCGTAACGAAAATAAACCTAACACCCAAGCCGTGCACCAATGAGCCAATTTCCTCTAAAGGTGTTGAAAAAATCCGCCAGGAACAGCACCGGGGAGGGGTACAAATAGTCATACTGGCCGTCAAATACCGACGTAGTAAACGACACTTTTATCGTGTGTCAATTTTAACACAAGTAACATTTTCAAAGGGTAAAATTTTAAAATTAACGAACCGATAATATACCCGATTGTACTGTAACATCTTTATCGTAAATGTAAAAGAATTTTATACTCCTCTGAGTTTACTTTGCCCTGTCGAGGTACAC
The DNA here is from genome assembly GCF_947172395.1 of Bicyclus anynana. Taxonomy (NCBI): domain Eukaryota; kingdom Metazoa; phylum Arthropoda; class Insecta; order Lepidoptera; family Nymphalidae; genus Bicyclus; species Bicyclus anynana. Next base: position 6,454,980 of record NC_069095.1, read on the forward strand.
GAGGCAAGTCGCGATAAGCAGAGCCACATGGTGCGACATAGTCAAGCAAGTTTGTGTTAGAGTCACGACCCTCAGTAGTCGATCAGGAGGTTTGGAGGTTGACTTGTTCAGAACGTTTAGCTTGCGTCAATGAAATATCTCGTAGAAAAAGAATAATCGAACATCAGCGATATTTTTGATATTGCCGCTATAGGTCCATATTATATCTCTCGTCATGAGGTACGTCATTGACTCATGCTAAGCGTACTAGATCAGGATCCATCAGGAACCCTCACATCTCAGAAAACAGGTTCAGCAACATGTCTCAGTTAATGCCTTCTAGTATTAATATTTGCAGTGACTGAGATTTTCACCATAAGCCACAACAACTAGATCTATCCTATTGTCTTAAAGGAGAGATCATGGGTGCAACTCCTAGTTATCCCAGAATCCTACTAAAGTAGCTAGAGATACATGCTCTGATATAGAACATACTGCATTTCTAGGGACGCTATATTATAAAGGAGTTTCTAGTATACTTCTCGCATATAAAATAACTACATAGACATTTTTAGTTAGTTAATTTGTGGTTAATGATTTATTTACTTTCAATGTGTTGCCTAAACAAACACCCCTAAGGTGTTTGTTTTCCATTTCCACACATATTTTATGTTTAAATAAGGATTTTCTAAAAACACGAAGGTTCATAGGATATTTTTTTTTGTTCTGTTGGTCTCATGCAATTAGTCGGCAGACTAATGAGCAGAGGTGTTGTTTGTAAGAATTTAAAATAAACAAATAAATGTCATACCAGTAGCTCGCAACCTTCTAACAATAGCCCTGCGCACTCTGGCGGCGTCCAGCCCGGCGCCTAGCGCAGCCAGCGCAGTATTACTTTCCATACATTCGTCCACCTACAATAAAATAATTTGAAAAATAATAGACTTCAAAACCTACAAACAATTATCAAAATTATCTCGATTATGGAATCCTAGAAATGAAATATAGCCATTTACTTTCATATACTTACAAATTATGTCGCTTTCTAATGTTAAAAGAATTTTCAAAATCGGTTTAGCAGATCCAGAGATTACTCCTACATTAACACAAACATTACCTCTATAATATTAGTACATACGAGTACTTACAAAGGGAAAGATATCGGAGAGCTACTATTAGTTTACTTTTCATTTTTTAGTATGAAGAGATAACAAGTGTTTAATATCTACGTAAAAATGTAAGTAAAAAGGATATATTGAAATATTTATTAATTATAGAGCGTCCTAGACGTTTGATAATATTCAAATTGAACTTTTTCGATAAAAAGTTGAGTACCACTGAGTCACGTGGTTTGGTTTGTTTACATTGAGTTAAATGCCTAAAGACTCGAAGTATTGATATAACTTACCTGACTTTCAGTTGTGGTATAATTCACGCCTGGATTTCGAGTTCTTGAAGTGAGCCCTCTGTCGGCTGAGAACTGGAAATACAGAAATCAATAGTTGACTCGATTTACATAATTTTTCTCATCAGTAAGTTACACTAGAGATGTGTTATTCTCAACAACAACAAATAATTATAAATTAAATGAATGAATGTATAAAATTCAATTTTTAAAAAGTGCAATATGTTTATGTGCAATATATGGCAAACTCAAATATTAAAAAGCGACGCCATTAAAAGATAAGAAAGATAGAATCTTTTATATAACAGGGCCGTTTACTGATAGGTAGCAAATGTGTAATTGCTAATCCAAACTCTATAATTAAGAAATTGGTAGGTTTTCAGTTTTTTAAATACATAATTTAAATTATAATTATGTATTTTCAAAGCATAAATACAATAAATTTATTTATTTACAACAATAATAAAACAAAACATCGATTGAATTTTAAGTGATTTGAAACGAAAAGTGTCGCTTTTAGAAAACTTTTTATGGTTGATTATTTTTCAATTTAATTTATTTTATGCATAAATAATACCGTGCGCTGTACGGAGGTGCGGTTTTGGCACGAGTCGACGAACTCCTGCCCCTTGACGAGCAGCACGTACCCGCAGTGCGGGAACCAGTGCGCGTGCTCCGACCACGGTGCGTCGCCCGCCTCCCACTTGCCCAGCCCGCCGTCGCAATAGAAACAGCGCACCTGCACATAATTTTAAATGTTATATTTGGAAATATCGAAATCGAATTGACCTCTCTGTCGATAATAAATACATTATTAATTGTTACCACAAATTTCTTTCCTTCCAGCATCAAAATATAAAGGTTGAGATCCATGAATCAAGGGGGTTTGGTTTGTTTACATTTAGTTAAATACCTAATGTATAGGGCCTTACAGGAAATAATAATAATAAAGGAACTGGACATTAAAATTAAGAAAAAGACTTGATACCTGTATCCTACCCTGCATTACCTAGGGCTGCGAAACCTGGGGTTTGACAAAACGCCTCAGGGACAAACTAGCAAGATGTCAGAAAAGCATGGAAAGAACTATGCTGGTTGGAATGGTGGCATGGAAAGTATGCTTATATGGTTTGAAATTAGTGGACAAAATCAGAAGTACAGATATCAGACATAAAACTAAACTAACCATCGTACTGACACGTATCCATCAACAGAAATGGAGATGGACTGAACATATGCTCCGCTGCACAAAGGAAAAATGGAGCAAACAGGTGACAGTTTAGTATCCAAGGGATGGTACTAGGAGCCGAGGTCACAAAACAAAAATGAGAGGATGACCCAAAAATAACTTTAGGTCCCCTGTGGATGAGAATAGCGGCAGACAGAACAGAACAGTGGAAGGAGTTGGAGGAGGTCTTTGCCGTAAGACACACTGAAATAAGAGACATTCTGTAGTTATAGTGTAGCTTAAATTTTTTTTTTCTTCAATGTGTACTTTTTTTCAATTCTTATAATTAGCAACTGTTTATATGTATATCGGGAAATAAAAGGCTTTATTAATTATTAGTTAAATACCTAAAGATTCGCTGCAAGTATAGATAGGAAGAATGTTTCAGGTCAGACATCGAATGTTGGGTCCGCTAGTACCTTATATATAGCTGAAAGCAGCGGCGTGCACAAGATTTTAATTTAGGGTAAGCATATTTATATGTATTGCATAAAATGGAAATTTCTTTTTCATTAAAAGTTGGTATTAAGTCGTCAGGGTAGGCAGTACATTTTTGGTTTTATGAAGTGCACGTCACTGGCTGCTAGAGTTTTAAAATAAGCGTCATCTTACCTGATCATCAATACCCGTATAAAAGAAGCCAGCATCAGCTAAGGTCCGAGGTGCCTGCGCGCGGTCTGCGGGCCAGCGCTCGAAGGTCGCCAGTCGCGCAGCTAGAGCGGCCCTAGTGGGGTGCCTTGCGCCACCCCCCACCACTCCCAGCGAACGCCAGTCCCCACCGGCTTCTACCACTCGGGCGTTGTGTTCAGCACCAGAACTGTTGAAGGACAATGGAATCAAAATATTTGGCCTGCTGTGAATATTAAAAATATTGAGGTATGTCTCAAAATCACTGACACTGACACAAAATCTAGTGGATCACATTCACCAACATATTCCCTCGAGCATTGTGTTTGGCACCAGAACTGTTGAAGGACAATGCAATCAAAATGTTTGGCCTGCTGTGAATATTGACGATTTTCTCTATCACGGGGCAGTGTCAAAAAAATCTAGTTGATTACCTTCACCAATACATATAAGCTGTGGGAACAGCTTATAGAGCATTTAGCTTATAATCTAAAGATGTAAAATTTCACTAGTACGAATAGGCTATTAAAACAATGAGGTTTAAAAAGGGTTGAAATTTTTATGAGTCTCTTTTCGAGTTTTACTCACTGTAGGCAATTAGTACATTTACTATTGTTAAATTATAAAGTGGTAAAAGAAGATGAAAGCTAAAAAACTTGATTTCACTGATATTTTGCAGATAAACAACTCACTGTTATTTGGTGTTAGTATTTATTAATCACTTACGACTTAGGTTTACTGGTTGTGGTAGTTGGAGGCGATTGCAAGGGTGGCGTGTATGAAGGCGATGACATAGGGGAGGCTAGCTCATTATTTCTACGTTCCAATTCCAAAAATGCTGCGTGCGTACAACGGGGAAAGTACCTGTAATTAAAAAAGAATGAGAAAATGAAATAAAAGATTAATAAACTTTAATATCCTTATGATTATTAATTAGCTATCAAAGATATGTCTGCGGTTAATTTTTTCCCCAGCTGGGCCAATTGAGGTTTTATTAATTGGACCAGGTCTGGCTGGTGGGAGGCTTCTCCCGTGGCTAGCTACTACCGTACCGGCAAAGACGTACCGCCAAGCGATACGATGTCGTGTAGAAACCGAAAGGGGTGTGGATTTTCATCCTTCTCCTAACAAGCAAGCTACCACCTTAGATTGCATCATCACTTATCATCAGGTGTCGCCAAGGGCTAACTTGTAAATAATAATAAAAAAAATGTAGATAGACGAAAGAAAGATGTTTTCTGTGAGACACTGACCTCAGCTCATTAAATACTACTTGAAATTTAACGACTTCATAAATATCTATAGTGGCCTTCAATGGAAGGTCAGCTACACATGCCATGTAGTACCCACAAGCAATTTGCTTAAAGCTGTTGCAGCTGATTGCACAATAGTAATGAATTAAAAAAAAAAAAAATATCTATAAAAAGTAATATTGTAAGTATATAGTATATTGTAAATATTTTATCTATAAGTATCACAATACTAGTTCAGCACTATGTACATGAATTAGTTCATGAATCACTCTAAGGGGAATCACTTATACTAGAAACTATCAGAGAAGGGTCAAATAAATTCTCAATATTATGACATTTATGACACATAATGTTAAGAATCATCTATTCTGTGATAGCCATAAAACTGCCACAGCGTCTAGTGGTGCCCAATGCAGCTTAAGACTATGAGATCCTGGGTTATGTCTTGTGTTGAGCAGTAAAATATGGGGTTTTCTGTCTTTCAACAGATTCTGCTGTTAGGCTAAATTAGCTTACTGGTCAGCCTGTGCCTCCAAGAGCATCTCAGATATCTCAGAATACAGAAAACTCTAGAAGGTGTGATCGCCCATAGGAATGAAGTAGTTGAAATTACTATTTGTTGGTGTAATGCCACAAACAAGTGATTTGTCACTATATATAAAGGTACAATTTTTGGACACAAAGCATTCTTTATAATAACGGCTGAATGTGGCTTCTGGTGTTTTCTGTATTCTGAGTTAGATAAATGTTTCTGGTCATTATCATAAACATCTGATAATGAATGTTACAGATTCTTATTAATTTCACTTACATTCTATGTACTTCTAGAGGTGGACCAAGAGATCCTAAACTTCTGAATGGAGCTAACTCTCCACCGCACCAGGCGCAGCGGAGTCTACCCCCACCGGCATGATAGAATCCTGCGTTTACCAGCTCTTGCCGAGACACTGAGTTATCCTGTAATGTTAATCTATATATATAAAAATTAATCCATATATCCCTTGGTCACGCCATCACGCGTGAACGGCTGGACCAATTTCACAATTTTTTCGTTGATGTGTTTGTTATTGTTCGGGGAAGGTTTTTATGCCAGAAAAAATTTAAAAAATTAAGGGATTAGGGTAGTAGTTGAAAGTTTTCATCGAGTTTCACTGGTATCTAAAGCTGCTCTAGTAGGAACATTTTTTTTTGAACTTTTGGCTAACATTTGGCCAGTTAATTGATTAAAAAAAAAAAAAATAAAAATTATTTATTGATCACACAGTAACAAATTTCTAATACAATAAAAGAGTAGATCCCTGGCTCCCAAACTAGCTGTAACTGTATCTTGGGAGCCAGTGGATTCCCATTAGTGTTACTTTTTGATAATCTGTTACTTAATTAAGATAATCTGTAGTAGGCAAAACAAGAAAGGTGTATTCGTAAAACTGTGTTTGTGTGTGTGTGTGTGTGGGTGTGTATGCGAGTGTGTGTTTAATTAAGTATGAACGCGCTTGCTAAGAAAAGTATCCTCATGTGTTCGAGTTTAAAGAATATGTTGAACGATTAGATTTTCGACATAGTTGTAATCGCAATCAATTAACCAGTTAAATATGTACGTCTTAAAAGCATGATTACCTAATTTTCTGATACTGAGTTTATTTTTTTGTAATAAGTTATAAATACGTGGAGCAATATATAGGTATTGTTTACGAGCAAAACAGCTTGCAACTAATGGTCTAGGGCATGTATTTCTTCTAGAAGAAGTTATAGGGATTAAAGGAACCAATTCACAATGATACAAACGTAGGCTTTGACATACAAATGTTTTTCTAACACTCAGAACTTTAGCTTGTTTATATAGATCAGAAGTTGGATGGCGAAACGGCAAGGATAAACATACTTTAAGAACGGCACGTTGGGATCTCTCGATTTGTAACATATATGTTTTTGACATAGCACCCCAAACAAGAATACAGTAATTCAGTAAACAATGACATAGTGCTTTATAAGTTAATAGAATGGTGTTTTTGTCTGCAACATCTCTTAAGCTTTTAAATACATAAATTAATCGACGAACACGTTTAGATAGCACACCTGCATGGACATCCCATTTCAAGTTGCTATCTATATTGACACCAAGATATTTAATATTTTCTACTCTGCACAATAGCTTGCAACAACAAGAACTGCCCAGCGTATTATTTGATGATCTGTTGCATGGGTATCCATGGATAGTTATATTAAAGTTAGTACTGGGAGACGTGACTTGCGTTTTACTGAAACAAATGAATTTCGTTTTATCAACATTTAATGTTAACAAGCTATCTTCAAGCCATTTAGTTAATATCGAGAGATTCACCTCTGCAGTTCGCTTAATTTCATCCCAGGACTTACCACTAACCAGTAGCACGGTATCATCAGCAAACATGAATATTTCTGACCCTGGAAATTTCATGTCACTGAGTTCATTCACATATATCAAAAATAAAATCGGACCAAGAGTGCTACCCTGTGGAACACCATATTTACAACAACTAGTAGAACTGGAAAATTCATCAACCCTTACATATTGCTGCCGATCAGTTAGGTAGTCTTGAAACCAGTCAAAAGCAACACCTCGAATTCCGACGTTTTGTAGACGAGCCAGCAGAATAGGAATAGAAACGGTATCGAAAGCCTTTTGCAGGTCAATAAATACCCCCATGCATTTCTTACTACTATCCAAATCTGCCAAAATTTTAGTGGTAAGTTTAAGCACAGCATCCTCGGTAGACTTGCCGTTTCTAAATCCAAATTGATTGCACGAAATTAATTTATTAGATTCCAGATAATTATTAAGTCGCTAACTTACGATCTTTTCTACAACTTTAGACAAGACCGGCAGCAAAGAAATAGGTCTGAAGTTTGTTGGTAGAGATTTATCACCTGATTTATGTACTGGTGTAATTATTGCCTTTTTAAATCGTACGGGGAAAGAACCTGTTTCGAAACTTAAGTTGCATAAACAGGAGATAGGATAGGCAACAGCATCTTGGAAGTACTTTAATATATTGGTCTGAATATTATCCCATCCAGCAGCACTACCTGGTTTCAGTGAGGAAATAACTACCGACACTTCATGGGGATCCGTGGGAAGCAAGACCATCGAGTGCAAAGGTGCTGTGTCCTTTATAGCTAAAGATTGATGAAAGTGTTAATCAATTGTCAAGGAAAACCTACATCCATCCTACATCCATTGATCACAAGTCCAGGGCTCTGTTTGGAGTTTTTCTCTCTAAAATGTGATGGACCCGGCACGCACACAGTGAATCCATGAATGCTAAGATATTCAGTTTATATCTCTCCCTCTGTAAGTGGTAGGGAAAACTAAAGCTGGAATGGCTCTGTATGAATCAGATATGAAGACATTAAGTACTTCATACAATTTCAAAGGACTTTGACTATGTTAGGGTGCACATTGTGCACATCATTTATTTCTTTACAATTTAAGCATCACTATTTTCAACCAGGCCACCCAGAAAAAACAAATAATAGTTATTTTAATTAGATCTATAAAAGCAATCCTTCCAATCAAGGAGTTCCACTGAACTTTATTTAATAAACTTAAATTTAAACTCAACACAAACTGTATTAGACTGTACACACAGTAAATAAAAATATACAACTGTAGTCTTTTACAGTCAGCCAACTGTGAAACATATCAAAATGGAGTTTAAATACATACTCAATACATTTTATTTATTAAATGTTATTAAATGTATAAAACATTTATTACAATGAAAAGAATCATTAACATTAAACTAGCAATAAACAAGGCCTTAATATGGAATTGGTGTTGCATTTAAGGTCAAATATATTAAGATGTTTACTTTAACTTAAGGTCAACTGTTATGAAACTGCCAGACAGTATTTACTTATGTTTCTAACATACTTTGATGATAGAGTTAAAATATTATTGCTAAACATAATAATATGTAATCTACTAATACTGTAAATGTGAATATTTGTATGTTTCTGTATAGATTAAAAAACCCATAAGTGGCAGAGAATAACCTTGAGCCTAGACTTATGACTGATGGATTATTGGTACATTCTTGGTAAGAATTGTTAGACCTGTGGCTTTTATTCAATAATTTTGAATCTTTTAAATCCGCTTTCGCCGAGATGGCTCCAACATCAGAAGCAGAATCAAAAGGTAGTACAATGAAGGATAATCAACCTGTGTGGTTATCCTTCATTGTACAACCATACACTTATCAGCCTGAGGCAACAATGTCAAGCCTAACCTGTAAATACATTGGCAGCCATATCCTTCAGACAAAAACTTAGTGATGCTGTTTCGTAGCAGAATTGGCTATGACAAACAAGCTCTTGTGTGAATATCTTTTTTACTGTTGTTCAGACTTTGTTAACCAATTATCAAAAAGGTCTCAAAGATCAGCTATTGTTTGTTGTTGTTTTTTTTTTATTATATTATAAACAAATATTTAAAACACAGACACTTACATCCCAATTGACGAACGACAACAACCGGAGCGCATCACTCTTATACATATCATCCTCTCCGTTCAGACCATAATCCTGAGTGTCGAAGTCTTGTTGCACTTCCGTAGTACGCCTCTGTCCAGACGGCGCGGTGCACTCTCCACCCAACACTAGTGGAACGTTACCAGACTGCGTCGGACTAACGACAAACGCACAATTTGGATCCAACGTTCTGTGTCGCCACATGACCTGATCACCGTAGTTCCACTCCGATATTTTACGCCCACAGCTGAAACACTCCACCTCTGTTCCTTGGCCTGTGTAGAAAAAACCAGCCTTCGCTATTCTTATTGGATCCACGGGAGCCGAAGCAGGCCAATTCGTGAAGGTGTTCAATCTATTGGTCTCCAAATTCATTATTGTTAAACTCTAACTATAAACACCAATAAGGCAACGCAATAACAGTTAATCTACGTAATTTTTTAATAATGCCAATGTTATTAAATATTTTGGTAAATGAATCAATAATTCTTCACAGACGACAATTGAATCAAAATGACAGTATAAGTGTATTATATTATCTATGCAAAATGAATGGGGATGATGACTATAGTCAGATCGGGTAGGTATTTTAAACAATGTAAATAAACAAAAACATATGATTCAGGGGTGCTCAACATTTTACTTAAGCATTATTCACGAATATTGTCATGAAATAAAACTTCTTTTGATAGACATTTTTTTTTATATTTTATGTTCCTATAAACTGTTATTTATCGAACAGATAATGTTTCACTTATATTTAGGGTTCCGTGGTCAATAAAGAACCCTTATAGTTTTGTTTTTTTATTATGTATAAGCAAGCACCGCTTAGCTGTATGCTAGATTGTAAGCTATGAGGCAGCCTTTGGTAGAACGCGCTTGCCTAGAAGATGCCTATTCACTCTTGACTTGAAGATACCCATACCCATGTCCGTCTGTCCTTCTATCTGTAACTCAATTACTAATAGAAAACTGTAGCTTGACTATGAAAATTATGTACGCGATTATAGGCGTAAATTAAAAACTTGACAAGTAGTTTTTACTCGTTTTCTCGTAGTGTGGGTTATTGTTAGATGTACGTTTTTATGTAGAATTTGATGAGTTTGTTAAGACACTACTTTTCAATTTAGGCCTCTATTTGTAAAATATTAAGATTTAAAGTGCTAATTTAATTTCGTACTAAACTAAATAAAATTAAAAACAGTAAACGAACAACAAATAACAATAATAAACAATAACAACGAAACGAGAACAAAACGAAATAACAAAAATTATAAGGGAAGAAAATACGCACAACAAACTGGATTTAGTTAACGAATACTGTGAAGTAGGAGTATTAGTCACAGACAAAAAATAAAGTAGTGTTCTGTGCTGTGAAGTGTGAACTGTCAAATCTCAAATCTTCTTTCACTTAATACAAAATCAAAAAATTAATCATAGTTTAAGGTAATTCTGCAATAAATGAAAATATTTTATTCACATTATAATAAAAGAAAACATCATTTGAATTACAACTTATAATATAATACGATTTATAAAATTAATTAAAGCTCTTATTTAATTTTATAAATGCATATTAATACCCATAAAACTCAATATTTGTTTTTCAAAATGGTTTGTGACTCATGTCTGCTTGGGGTATTTAAGGTTCTTTTTATGTCGTTTGTGTTGTATTTCTGCAAACTCTATTTAATTAACATAGAGGAATTAGACATGGAAATGCATCGCACCCAAATGCAGCAACAAAATTGTCTGTCGTTTTTAGAGGGGGGCGAGGTAAACTCACACATCGAAAAAATTTAACAAGAATAAATAATAATTATAATCTGTACACAGAATATTCAATTAATGGATCAATGTTTTGCTGTTCGTTCGTTCGTTAGAAGAATAGAATCGATTTTTCTTTTATATATTGTTTTAATTTATTATTAATTATAATTATGTTTTTGACGACCTCCGTGGCGCAGTGGTATGCGCGGTGGATTTACAAGACGGAGGTCCTGGGTTGGATTCCCGGCTGGGCCGATTGAGGTTTTCTTAATTGGTTCACGTCTGGCTGGTAGAAGGCTTCGACCGCGAAGGCGTACCGACAAGCGATTTAGCGTTCCGGTACGATGTCGTGTAGAAACTGAAAGGGGTGTGGATTTTCATCCTCCTCCTAACAAGTTAGCCCGCTTCGATCTTAGATTGCATCATCAGTTAATGACTGAACATCAGTTACTGAGTGAGACTGAAATCAAGGGCTACCATGTAAAGAATAACAAAAATAAAATAGAAATATTTTCAAATTAAACGTCACGTCATCTTTTAGTGAATTAGAAGTTGTTGACCGTTTTTCATGCCATTGACTGACTGACTACTTACTACACAAACCGGAATTATTAGGGAGCTTTTTAGACGACGAAAACGATTACAACAATGAAACATCGATACAATCGATAACGCGTTAGATCGTTGGTTGTTTGACAGAGAGGTAACGTCTTGCGGGGCAGGTCTTTCTATAATTGGTCCGTGACAATTAATTTGTTGTATGTGAATCCGGACTCAAAAGGGCTAGAACCCAGAGCCGTAAAGCTTATTATTAAAAATAAAATGTATGTGAATCGAAACGAAAAGTGTCGCTTAAAAGAACCTTTTTGAGTAGTATTATTGTTGTGTAAAAAACCTAAAGTTGTGGACTATAGGTTTGAATATATTGATTTTTATGATACATTCGGGTAAAAAGGGTCAATGTTAAGTAATTTATACATAAAAAGCAAAGATTGTCTGGATATTTGCAAAATAAATGAGATTATAAAATTTCAAAAACTATTAAAAATATTTTATCGTAATTAGATGAAAATTCATACAGTTTTAGCTTCCTTACATTAAATGTGACATTTTTTAATATATGAACTATGAGCATAAACGCACAAATAATAAAGATATTAGTAATTTTATTTGACCGCCCATACAAATCTAACGATCATTACATTGCCTATGACGTCATTATTTCGAGCCATTTTGTATGGGGCGTTTTTCAGGGATCCGCGGCAGCGCCGCAAATCTGACTCTTTAAATCCCTGTAGCTCCGAAAGTGATGATCGCAGATACCCTGTTCCTTTTACAAAATTGCTTTGCTATTAGTATACTCTTTATTTATATACAATTTAAAAAACTGTCATCATCCCTATTATATAGTGATCTGTGTATGAAGATCACAGACGACAAAATGAAGATTAAGTATAAAAAAGTCGAATATGACATTGACAGACGACCACAGATCAGGATCCACAGAATAATAATACTTCCTACAGTGCCACAGACGACCAAGATAGAACATATTCAATTCAGCCGTTTTTTTAGTAATAAGCTTTACGGCATTGGGTTCTTGCCTTTTTAAACCCCCAATTCAGTCGTCATACGTACTCAGAACAATTACCTTGGTGATGATAATTGGTCTGAGGCTACTTATGCAAAAAAATAAATAGACAACTGATTGGAATGTCGTTGGTCTGGTAAATCTCAATACTCGACGCTTAAACCATTATTTTATCAATATTGTTAGGGTTTTCATTTCTCACTACGATTTACATTTATAAAAAAAACATAAAATCTATTACTTTTTGCTTACAAAAAACAACACACGTCATTACACTAAACGGCGTTAGGACTTGTCTCATGCTCTAAATTTCTCATGCTCATATTGTAGGTTGTTCCCTTGTTTTGCTATTTGTTGCGATTGCAATGGATATTTAACCACAGAGTAAATCAGTATTGCATTTGACGTTAAGACTCAAAAAGACTAGAATTCGAGTCCAAAAACCATTTAAACTTAGAAAAAAAAATTGACAGCTGTCACAATCTGTCATCTATCTGACAGCTGTCTGTCTTTCTATGGCTATAAAAATTGCGATGCAGTTGATGGAAAATGGAAATGGAAATGGTTTGTTGATTTGTCACATGCGTGTTGTGCTGTGTTGTGTGATAATAATTGTAAACAGTAGTAAAGTTTAAGTTAACGCGCAACTTTTGAAAGTACTTATTGAAAAAATGTTCCTTTACATTATTTTGGGTTTGATAATAGCTGTGTGTAGTTTTTTAATAATTTTACATCAATGTTTAGAGAAAAAGACTGTTTATACAGATCTTAAAAACAAGCATGTGGTTATCACCGGTGGATCGAGTGGTATTGGCAAGGCGGCAGCATCTGAAGCGGCGAAATTAGGAGCTCACGTTACGATAATCGGACGCGATATACAGAAACTTATTTTGGCAGTAAGCGATATCACAGCACATTGTAAGCCGTACAGCGGACAGAAAATACAATACGCAACGTTAGATGTTACCACCGATTACGATTCAATAGAGAAATGTTTATCCCAAATAGAAAGAGATGTTGGTCCAATATTTATGTTAATAAATTGTGCTGGGATGTGCATTTGTGGACAGTTCGATAAAATGAAGGTGGAAGCTATAAAGCAAATGATAGATTTGAATTATTTCGGCACAGCTTACCCCACAAGATACGTGTTGCCGAAAATGAAGGAGCGCAATGAGGGTTCCATTGTGTTTGTATCCACTGAGGCTGCTTTACTGGGTTTGACATTTTAATTATTTATTAATTTCACGTCGACGTTACATTCAAATTTAGGAATTTAGTAGAAGACGCCCGAGATTTCGTCCATAGATCCCGCGAGAACTATGGATTTTTCTAGGATGAAAAGTAGCCTATGTGTTAATCCAGTGTAAAATTTATTTCCATACGAAATTTCACACAAAGAAGCAACAAATATACACACTTTCAGACAAACTATCACCTTTATATTATTAGTGTGATACTCTATACTAATATTATAAAGAGGAAACCATTTACCACTTAGCCACCAATTTCACCATTAGAATCCTACATTATCCATGATTAACATAGGCTATATTTTATCCCCACATTCCTACAAGACTGGGAACTATGGAAGGTGAAACTAGCTTGTCTGCTAGTTTCTTATTAAACCAATTAAGAAGGCTAATTTATTGACTGCTTTGTTATTCTAGTTGTTAGCCTATATGAGGGGCCTATGAAGGGCTACAGATAATTAGATCCAGTGGTGTGCAAAAATGCACTGCCTACCCTAAGGCCTCAATACAAACCTATGTTGTGGACAAGGAATTCTCCAATTTTTACACATAGTGTCTACCCTTGTTAAAAACTTTATGCACGCCACTGATTAACTTATGACTGGGTTAAAATCCTGGGTTGGATTGTGAAATATTAGGCTTTTCTATGTACTGGGAAATTCTCATTAGCATTAGTAAAGTAAGTTGAATAAATTGCACCTCAGAGTGCACAAAAGTTGGAATGTTTCTTGACTTCAGCTGAAATTAAAGTCTAATAATTGTTTTTTCGTGTTATAAAAACTTTAATTTATTTATTGTTTCCAATCTAATTCTCCTAAAAAACACTAAACTCACTATATAATATTTCAGTACATTTTAGCAAATGATATGGTAACAGTTTCCAAGTCTGTTATATTTTTTTTAATAAAAAATGCATTTAAATTTATTTTTAAGTATCATTAGTTCATCCCTTTCAATTAAAAGTTGTAAAGACAGCTGTAATAGCGAGGCTGGGATTAAACTCCTGACCTTTTTGTGATGAGGACCCCTTTAATTATTGAATGTTTTAAAAAAATATCACTTATCTTAGATTATTGACCTCACATGATATTCTCATATTCCCACAGTTATTCATGCCTTTGTATGAAGAACATAGCAAATGTGTGGGAATTCAATAACAATTTATTAAGTATATCTTATTTTTCTTAGCATTGTCCCACTAGGTGGGGTCCATTTTCTTGCATGAACTGACAGGACATTTCTGGATTTAAAAAAAAAATAATTGTTCATTATCATTTCTAGATTGAAATAAAATATCAAAATTAATATTGTTTAAATATTAATGATATGGGTCAACTTCCCTTTTATTAATAATATAATCAACTACCAGCTTTGTATTAAATAAAAATTGTTCTCATTAAAAAAAATCTTAAAGTTTCTGTAGTTGACACAATGTATTATTTATTCTTGTGGGAGAGTAAAACAGAAATAGTTATGTGTAAAAAGTGTCCTCTATATAATAACACATTTAACATTCAAGATATCATTCTAATGTCTTTTCTGTTTCAGGTATTTATGGCTACAGTGCCTATGGTGCAGCTAAATGGGCAGTCCGCGGTTTAGCAGAATCAGTGTTTATGGAACTGGTTGGCACCAATGTGAGACTGACGCTGGCCTTCCCACCAGATACTGACACTCCTGGCTTCAAAAATGAAGAACTGACCAAACCTAAAGAGACTAAACAGATTTCTGGATCGGGTGGTCTACATACAGCAGAAGAAGTAGGCAGAAAAATGATCAAAGATGCAATGGTAAGTAATGATTTGTGTAGTTTTATATATTACATACTAGCAGAGGCCTTTGACTTTGCCTGCATGACCTTTCTATAGAAGACGATACACATATTGGCAGCTTGTGGAAACAAATCTTCAAACTTGTTCCAGACTTAGCTCAATTTATCTGTGAAAAGCTCTTTACCACTATAAACCCTCCCTCTGTGTGCAGACCAATATCTAATCTCTGCCAGGGTTATCCCAATGGTAAATGATGATGCAATCTTAGATGGAACCGGCTAACCGGGCTAACTTGTTAGGAATAGGATGAAAAACCACACCCCTTTCGGTTTCTACACGAAATCATACCAGAACACTAAATTGCTTGGCGGTACGGATTTTCTGGTATAGTGGTATGGGAACTAGCCACGGCCGAAGCCTCACACCAGCCAGACCTGGACCTATTAAGAAACCCTCATTCTCTCTCAGCGACGACGTAATTTTTTTGTGTCAATTAGTATGGAGGCTTTTTGAGCGATCCTTGGCAGTGCCTCAAAATTAATCCTTAAATCCCTGTAGCTCCGATTTAATGATTGCAGATACTTCTACAAAACTGTATTTCTAAAAAAAATATTAACTATTTTGGAAATGAACCAATTTAGGATCAGAATGTGCGCTTATTGAAACCGCTTGTAAAAGCTTAATTACCTAAATGGTTGATTGCAATAATTTCCTCTTTCTATTAGAAGTATAATATTATGTAGGTATACATGATAATATATTAATAGATGCACAGGCAATGATAAATGATGATGAATATATTATAATAAAATTTATTTCAAGTTTTTATGACTAAAGCTAGCATTTTCTCATCTATAAGTATATAAAAATGAATCCATACACCCCTTGGTCACGCTATCAAGAGTGAAGGGCTGGACCGATTTCACTATGTTTTTGTTATTGTCAGGAGAAGGTTCTTATGACAGAAAAAATTAAAAAAATTGAAGGATAGGGTAGGGCTGAAAGTTTACATCGAGATTCACGCGGACAAATTCGCGGGCGTCCGCTAGTAGCTTATATTTTTTTTATCATACTCAGACTCAGCCTTATTAACTTTGGAGTGGACTACCCTTTGTTTGGACCAAACATGAACAATAATTGAATCATCCGCTAAATGGATGTGGTATCTATTCTATATAAAGTCCTGAATTGTTGATGTCAGACAAGTGACATGTTCCAACTTCAAATTGTAACCCCCGCGATTGGTTTCATTGCCATAAATTGAACACATTCTAATTTGTTGTGTCTGTTATCATAATATCATTTTCCTGCAAGTCATTGTGACTTTTAAATTTATTCTGTAACCGCTCTTGCACTCACTACTTATGTAACAAGTAATAACTTTATCTCAATAGGATGTGAACGGATGCCACCCATTTAAATATAAGGTAATTAAAATAAAGGAAAATCATTACAATTAATTAAATCCAGGAAGTAGATATTTACATAAATTACATGCATTTTTTTGTTGGGCAGAAAAAAAAATCTTTGGACTTCTTGGCAGGACATGTCCAACTTGCATGAACTAAAATAGCACTAAACATTTCTGTGCCTCTTTCTTTTCTCTTCTTTTCGTGATTTCTTTTCGCCGTGGTTTAGGGATCCGTATGTTAAATATTAAGCTTTTAAGAGCTAATTTTTGTTAGTCAAGTGTCCCCACCCTCTACCGGCTAAAGGGTTATTTATGGATACGTACGTAAAAAAATCACAAAGTAGGATATGTAATGAAATTACAAGGAAAACTATAACGGCTATCTAGCAATCGCTATTTATAGAGTAAGTCGACCAACTTTTTTCATGGATGAAGTCGCAGGCGTCCTCTAGTATAGCATATAAAATTATTACTCGAAATAATGAGATTTCAGACAATGAAATCTATACGGCTTAAATTACAAAATTGTGCAAAACAAAGTGATAACCTTGATACTCCTTCTAAAGTGTAGGTAGCTGTTTATGTATGAATTATTCTTGATGTGATTTGCATTATTGGCGAAGGTCACAAAATATCAATCGTGTTATTAATAAATAATATAAAAACATTAGGAATTTTAATGAATATATTATGCTACATAACAGTAGCGAAGACTGAAATTTTCTCATAGGTAACCCGTCCATGTGTTTTTTTAGTCTGAATATGTTTTTGACCGAGTACGTTAAATTATGTACGTACGTAAATCTCGTGTATTTTTTAAGGTAACCCGGTTGGAATCGGGTTGTTAAGAAGCATCGCCCCTGTTACATAGATCCAGAATTTAGTCTACTTGTGAATCATTCCATTCCGATTCCAAAACCGCATGAAATTCCGTCCAAAGAATTATGATCAAACCGCGTTCAGAGTGATAATCGCAACAAGGCTGGCTTTGCTTAGACGAGAAATTATGTATGTGATACCTTGTGCTATTAAGTATTCCGCGGTTATTTATGCTAGTCACCCATCATCCAATAAGACTTAACGCCATGACATATATCTATTTATCTATACTTATAATAAAACTATAACTGGTGAAATTCTGTACATTGAAAATATTTTGAAAATTTTTGTTGGAGGGCATTATATAATCGATACTGAAGTCAAAAATATTTTTTTCGATTCTTTTGTCTGTCTGTTTGTCCGTGATTTTCTTGGCAGGCATCACGCTGAAACTACTGAAGAATTCAAATGAAACTTGGCACGGTTTAAGACCATATTACGGAGAAGGTACTTTTTATTGTGAAAATAAAATTTAAAAATGGGTGAAATAGGGGTTGAAAGTTTGTATGGAAAGTCCTTCATTTTTAGAGTTACAGTTTTAAAACTTGCTCATAAATCATAAAAAATACGAAATATAATGTGACTCAATTGTTTTTTAATTCAACCTCTAAAGTGGTGAAATAAGGCTTGAAAGTTTACATTGATTTCCACGCGGACGAAGTCGCGGGCGTCCGCTAGTCCTAATATAAAACAGATCGTTTGTTGGTCGAAGTTAAACCTTTAGCGCTGAAGGCATGTACAGGGCTTATCAGGTGGTGGGTTGCTAGAATTAGAAAACTAGGTCCTAGCGCTCCTATAGGCTCATTTTCACCAATTTTTAACCGACTTCAAAAAAAGGAGAAGGATCTTAATTTGACGCTTATTTTTTTTAATGTTTGTTACTTCATAACTTCGTCATTTATTAACTTTGAAATATTAATTTGATTGGTCCCATTTCATTTTTATGAAAATCGGTTTAGTAGTTTTGTGTGAAATCAAAACAACTGAAATGCTTCTTTAAAGTCGGTTCCATTTTTATGTAAAAAAGATATCTATATTATTGTTGGGTACATCTATGTATAAATTATGCCTAATATAAATAAATTCATGGCTACTGCGCAGTCACTATGAATATCGCAATGTACACAGACACTACGCATTAAATTACAAGAATTGTAATATACGAAGACAAATATCGATTGGAATCAATTGGCGAATAAATCATCTTACTGATTTATTTGTTTATTGAGCTCTAAATTCTAGACGTCATTGATTAGATGAAATCATCATATGAATAGCCTACTTCATTGGGTTTGAGCATGACCAGGTCTTTTTAAGGTAGAGGGAATCTGCAGCTTGGAGTCAGCAAGTTACTTCTTCAAAATTGCTTTATATATTAAGCATACACTTAATTTATATAAGTACAAAAACTGTTATCATCCCTAAGGTAATAATACCAAAGGAACGATGAAGGAATTTCTTAGATCTCTGGCGGATTTGGAATACCTTTTGAATTATAATCTACTTCGATTCTAAGTTTGTGTTATTTGTAAATTTTCTAAGTAGGTTCATTTATCTGGTGTGGTGATAGCACGACACTAGGCTTCGAGCTCGACTAGTTACCAGCGGCGAAGAGTTCATGCAAGCCGATTCTCGTCGGGTTACCTTAAATTCATGCATATTGATCTTTGTACTGTATCTAAATATATATGAAATCGGAGTTTGTCACACTCATTATAAGAATTTCCTTTTCTTCTTTCTTTCTGCTTACCTTCATCTAAATTCCACCCTTCGCCACTCCTAGTTACCATCCTAACATTCATACGTATCGCCTATCGTTTTCGCTTTCATGGTGAGTCGTAGACGCTCGGTTTGCGTAAGACGTACGAGCTAGTACCTCTTCCAAGGGTGTGATCGCAGTAAAAGATCAATATGCTGTTTAAAAAAACAAAATGTCAAGGAATTGAGTAAACAAAGTCAGAAATTGAAAGCCGATAACCTTGTTTATGATAATATCAAATTATATCTTTTTTAACAACTTGTGGTGAAAGGATTTGCAATGAGGATTTTATTGTACAAGTTTTATTATTATGTTTCAGAATGGAAAAACGTACTCTGTGTTTGGATTCAGCGGCCATCTTCTATCAATACTGTACTGTGGAACAATAGACAGCGCTACACAAGTCCTTCTGCAGATATTGTCTTTGGGTGTCATCAGAGCAATCATGGTTGCTATACAACTGTCCTTCCATAAAATTGTCAGAAAAGGTTTAGAGGAACAACACAATGAAAAGGAAAAAGATAAGGTACAATGATTCCAAAGGTTACTAGTCCTATTTTTAATATTCTAAAAATCCTTTTTTTTTTTGTAACTATAGAAAGTATTGTAATTGTAATCGTTCGGTGTAATAAACATTAGATAGGTAGATCAATTATAAAATTGAAATATAGAATTATTTGTATTTTTGGATATAACTTTTAATCGTCGTCATCAACCCATATTCGGCTCACTGCTGAGCTCGAGTCTCCTCTCAGAATGAGAGGGGTTAGGCCAATAGTCCACCACGCTGGCCCAATGCTGATTGGCAGACTTCACACACGCAAAGAATTAAGATAATTCTCTGGTATGCAGGTTTCCTCATGATGTTTTCCTTCACCGACTGAGACACGTGATATTTAATTTCTTAAAAAAATTAAATAGCTTTTAATATTCCATTCAAAATCTATAATAACTATACACTTTGACTTTTCGTTATCCTCCAGACAACTTTGGTATTAGCTATATTGAGGTACATAATAATCTAAGTAGATTAACTATAAGTATAGTAAATAATATTTTTTTGAAAGGCTGTGTAACCTTAAACTCTGGTCATTTAGTAAAATCCAGCTTTATGAGAGCTATGTACATAAACAATAGTTAGATATTCAATCAAAATAATTATTTTAATGTTCACCCGCTCAGAGATTGCGATTTTGGTCTTCTTCTATTAAATCTTTTATTAAATATCGAGTAATAACAATAAAAATTGAATAATTATCCCAACTTACAATAAACGTATTAAATTTGGGCTAAAATTATTAACAATTATTTAATTAACAAATATGAAAGGTGACATTGACAGGTGTCAGAAACATAATTTCTGAGCTGCCGGACTTTAAGTGGTATCTTTCCATTGTGTATACAAATGCTAACATTTCGAAAACGAAAAAACATGTATGGGGATGTCAATCGTTATCGATAGGTCACATGATCAACCTGTAGTTATATTAAGTATATTTTGTAGTTTTCGAAACGTTAGCGTTTGTAGAAAGATAATTTATGTGTAACTTGGCTACAGGCCTTGTAAACATTCAAATAGGCTGATAATGATGAAACTGCCACAATAGGCTAGTTGACACTTTTTAAAAAGGGTCTTAAATTGTTCATTACCGTTCTATTGAATACTTGAAAATTTTAGTTTTTAAATGTTTTTTTTGCAACACGAGCTATACCGCTATCAGCCATGATGGTCTACATGTATTTTATGTGTGTCAAGACGTCACGTAAACCTGTAAACATTAAACTGACTGTAATAATAAGACTGAGAGAAGCAAAAAAAAAATCAAAAATCAAAATCAAAATTTATTTATTGCGGATTCAGGTTACAGTCAGATCTTATTGAAAAAAACACCAAATTCCGCCTTACAGCTTGCAATATCATTATAAAAAACATTGTAATTTACAATAATCAATTCACACACTTATTTGTAAAGTGATTAATTAATTAGTAGGTACATTGAATATTTTAAAGAATAACCATGCAAAACAATAATTCTAATGATGCCTTTACGTCAATATAATGTCAGTTTATATAGGGTATGTGATAAGTAAAATAATAAATTGCAAAAAATTAGTCATTAATATGGTGTATTTGTATAGTATTTATGTAGTCTTGAAATCAATTGAAATTGGTTTATTCATCAAGGTACTCTTTCAAAAAACTGGTCATGTCTTAATAACTTTTATTCATCTATACTACAGCCTTTCTTGATGAGTACTGTTTACCAACAAAGAAGTTATAAATGAAGGTAGAAAACATGTGTCATCTCATAACTTATTAATTTTAAATTATGTATGGTTTCTTTATAAAATGTTACATAAATTATATTAACCATATCTAATTGTTCTAAGCTTATTAATCAAATATGTTTTCATTAATTTAAGAACAAGTGAATTAATTATTACTTATTATTAGGAGTTCAATGACAAGTGATTCATACCCTCATTTTAAATTTGTTTGTTGGTAAACAGTACTCATGAAGTATAGTGATATCATTGATATCATGAAGTCACAAAATGGACGACAGCGTTTTTGAGAAATACATAATTTTTAAATTCAACTTCATAAGAAATCCCTTACGTATATCGATATATTTCGGAGCCTTAGTCCATGTAGGTACTATACGAAATTATATTAAATTTGATATGAGTCAACTTGCATATTCTTATCCAAGCTGAGTTTGTTATTTAATTGCTGATTTTCTGTAGGTAACAATTAACATGTAGAAAATTACCAAGCGTGTAAATCCTTTCAGTTTTTAGTATCACATCGCAAACCTCATTATATAACTGCAGTGATATCGCATTTTTTACCGATTAGTATTACTTTGTATTGTATAAGGTTGTATAAGATTTGTTATGTAACGTTCTATTGTTGAAATAAAAATGCATATATAACAAAATATTTCAAATCTTTTATTTATTTTTCATGTTATTATAAGTAGTTATTTGTTATCACAATCATAAATGAGGTTATTTTTGTATGCACCAAACTTCGGATTCGCTCCGAAAATTAAGCGTATACGTATGGTTGCGCAGTGTATGAAAACATACCCCAGTAGGGTAGCTCGGGATGCTAAAGGGGATTGTCCATTCCCGGCCCAGACCCTTCGTCCCCGCCCCCCACTTTACATAGAACTAAAAAATACTTGATAATTTTTGTTTAATAATGAATAAATTACTTTATCCATAGCGGATTGCTATAACTTTCCCCAAAAAATAAGTTTCACAACGATAATTGACAATATTATAGTTGTTTTATGAGATTACAGTTACTACAACGTCATTGGAATCGATTTAGATGATAGAAAGAATAAATGGTTATATACTTTTTTCGCTTTCAGCGGTGGGGAAATAAACTACAGACTTCAAAGACAATTTTTATTACTCTGGCTTACTGAAATCATTAGAAAACGAGCGATTATTCAAGAGATTCATTCAAAATAAGTAAAAAATTAACCTCTCCTTATTTCCTCCCCTATTAGCTTCGTAGTTCGCAAAACACGCCGATCCTGTACCTAATAACTACATAATCGGCGTGTTTTGTGACTAGATGTAAATAAACCGATTTAAAACGTTTAAAATAAAATTCTGCAGTTTTAAACCATTTTAAAACGTTTAAAACTCGACTATGAAAATAAAATAAATGTGTTTTGTACTTCATTAATTTTAATCTTTACAATTTTTTAGGTAGGTACTCCGTTTTATCCCTACTCCCTACCTAGATAAATTTAAGAAAATGTACTTAGTTATATAAAATAATACGAAGTCATAAACACATATGGTTTAAAACTGAAAAAAATGGTTTTGTTGGGTTTTAAATGGGTTTTTTTTTTTGTATTAAATGGAATAGTTTAATTGGTTTTAAACTGGCCTCACATCTATATTTGTGACTAAATTATTGTATAGGTATAAAATATTACTTCGGATTAATTAGATTAGATTAGATAGAGATTTACCTACGAGTAAAATTGACTATAAACTGCTATAAGTGTACTAAAGAATAATAATCCTTTTTAATACCTAGCAGTAGTGAAGACTGAAATGTAGTAGGTAACCCGTTGATTTGTGTTTGTGAATGTGTTTTTGGCAGAGTACGTTAAATTATTAACATACGTAAAACTCGTAAATTTTTAACCCGATAGGAATCGGGTTGCTTGGAACTTTCGCCCCTGATTCCTAGTTGTTGAGCCTGAACAACATAAACCTGAACAGGTCAGGTTTATGTTGTTTACAAAATTTAAAAAAATGTCTAACATACATTTACAAACAAGCATATAATGTTTACAGTAGGTAGGTAATTTACATTTGTATAGGGATAATTAATAATGTATCGGCAGAGTAAAGATATATACTGTAGTATCGGACGATAAACGGATGACTCATTATAGTTTATTAATTATTGCACCGATAAAAGATTATTGCGGGTTATCTTTAGGAGATAAACATTGTACCTACCTAAACTTATTTTAGTATAGGTACAATACAATTAGGAATTAGCATATCTTTACCTACCGAGATGAATATCTTAGCTTTCCATGGATTGATAGTGCAGGTGCCGGGACCATCGTGTGGTATGACCTTAGACCATTTAAATGGTCTAAGGGTATGACAGAGAGAAAACTACGAGTAGATCCCGGGACTTGTTAATGTTATCCGGGTGTAGGCTTAAGACATGTCAATTGTCAAACTTCCTTTCCCTGCTCAGCCAGAGTAACAAAAATATACACAAAGACACAAATTATCCGCCCACTTACATATGACGCGAGTATATGAAAATGAGCGGATAATTGAGCCTCTGAGTATATATAAAATGAACTTAATTTATCCAACTTATTAGTAATAGTGAACACCTATTCATAATGCGAGATAGGTATAGGTCGGGACAAACGTCGAGTCCGTTCTGATATTGCACACGCCAAACTGCGAAGCTATTATTAACCCGCCAGTAGCTAGGTACCTACGCCTAGCATGTAACCAATGACATATCTCTTAAAAAGAAAAGAAAGACCAATGGCAGCGCAGTACTCCCATTTCCATAAATTTCGACCCCAACACCATGAAATAAATAGCAATATTACCGGTATTGCGGTATTTTCACGATTGGTCAATAGGGATGATGACTAGGTTTGAATAAATTGATTTTTATGATACATTCGGGTAAATAAGGTCAATGTTAACTAATTTATACATAAAAAGCAAAGATTGTCTGGATATTTGCAAAATAAATGAGAGAAATTTCAAAATCTATTAATTTTTTTTTTTTTTATTTTTTAATTTTTTTTTTTTAATTTATTTGTTGCATATTAATTTGTATTGTGTAATTTGACATTCATTCATTTCTGACAACTGTAGTATTGACATAATATTAATTTGTGTACGCTGTGTTAACCTATAATTAGCTGTGCAATAACTACTCATATATTTATTTCAATGTAAATCTTTAACATGTGAAATTGTAATAGCTGTTGGTTATCCTAATAAAATAAATAAAAATCTTTTATCGTAATTAGATGAAAATTCATACAGTTTTAGTTTCTTTACATTAAATGTGACATTTTTTAAAACGTGAACTATAAACATAAACGCACAAATAACAAAGATATTTTATAGTAATTTTGTTTGAACGCCCATACAAATCTAACGATCGTTACATTACCTACGACGTCATTAGTTCGTTCAACGCAAATCTGACTCTTTAAATTCCTGTAGCTCCGAAAGTAATGATCGCAAATACCGTGTTCCTTTTACAAAATTGCTTTACTATTAGCATACTCTTAATTTATATACAATTTAAAAAACTGTCATCATCCCTATTGTTAGACATATGGAATGTTTTCGTTTACGCAAACCACACGCCTCATGTTCAGAATGGACTCGAAGTTTGGTGCGACCTATACCTTCTCTAACAGAAGTAAAGTGGATGGAAGTGACTTTGTTTTATCACGTATAGAGAAAAGATAACTATGATAACATTTGAAGTAGGGAGTTAATTGGTACTTAATTAAAAGTCAAGTGGTACAAGAGTTTTGTTGATAGTAGAATCGAAAGCCACGCCCTGCGTATACGCCGTCAGATCTGAACCACACTACTATGGGCCCTGCTGCGTCATCTGTAAAAACCAATGATGTTAAATACTGTTAGATGTGTTATTATGTCATGAAAAATGAGGCGCTCAAAAGAGGAAAGTTCCACATCTCAATGTTAGTTGTGGTCAACAATGAACGTTATTTAAACAAATAATAGGCTAAATATCGTCTACAATGTCGAGTTGTGTTCAGGAAGTGTAAAAACTATATACACAAATAAATAATGGGATAAAAGACAAATTGTGCATGTGTGCGCTCAGTTTTATAGCCTACTAGCTGATGCCGCGCGGTTTCACCCGAGTGGTTTCCGTTCCCGTGGGAATACAGGGATAATATATAGCCTATAGCCTTTCTCGATAAATGGACTATCTAACATTAAAATAATTTTTCAAATCGGACCAGTAGTTCCTGAGATTAGCGCGTTCAATCAAACAAACAAACAAACAAGCAAACTCTTCAGCTTTATAATATTAGTATAGAAGTATAGATATAGATTATTCATATCACTTTTTGCTGTGATTTTGTAGGGACGTAACCGATCTATAGTATAAAATTATCATTTGTAAAAACAATTTACTGTAGAGCGTAAGTCTGTCAGTTCCAGACCTTTGTTATTTCATAAAGCCCCATTCAATATGACGACCTCCGTAGCGCAGTGATACGCGCGATGAATTTACAAGACGGAGGTCCTGGGTTGGATCCCCTGCTGGGCCGATTGATTTCTTAATTTGGTCTTCTTAGCTAGGTACCGGATCGTTAAACGCTTGGAGGTACGTCTTTGCCGGAATACATAGAGAAAAGCTATAGAATTTTACCTGTAACCGGTGCATCCAACGTAAAATCCTGGATGACTGAGCCATCGTTAAGCCGTTCGCCGCACAGCCTTAATGCAGCTATCAGCAACCAGTCGCTGGGGCAATTTAGAATCTCGACACCTGCTTGTTCAGGTGGTATAATTGGTATGCCTTCTGGAATACGATAAACAAAATCATTATTCTTAGAAAAAGTTCCATTTAAGGCGATTAACAACCCATATTCGGCTCACTGTTGAGCACAGGTCTCCTTTCAGAATTAGAGAGGTCAGGCTAATAGTTTTTTTTATTTTTTCAGGAGGAAAAAAATCCTCATGGACATCCTGAACCGAATAGTGCCGGACTCCTGCCGGCTAAAAAAAAAAGCCCCTCCTGACCCCAAGGCGTTGGTGTTCCTGCCAATTCGACCTCCCACAAACACCCCTGTCTATGTATCACCGAGTTCTATTTCTTTCTCTTTCGTCCTTCTCTTTACACTTTATTATTCCTTCCAGATAAAATCTTAAGGTGCATCTTGGAGGTGCATGCCCCAGACCGGATTTAAACCTACGCTCTCCGAATCGAAGTTAGAGGTTATAACCACTGGCCTATCGAGGGCTATCTCTGTATCAAAATCTAAACCTGTACCAGTACCTACTTACCTACTTTTTGCAGTTGGATTGTGCTCGTTTGTAATGTTACAAACAGTTACATGCTTCGAATATAATGGCGTGGATCAAGACATTACCAGCAGGTTGATTTAGTCACACCTGTAATATCTCTCTCTAGAGGTCAATCAATGATCGGGAGATATAAATAGATGATGTCGCATTGTTAGACTATTATTGATCTCTAAGGCGTAAAGTATTTCCTAAGAACGAGTAGAGAAGAAGAACTACTTACCGGTATCGTAATTTACTATTTGCATTTTTCCGACATTCGTGTAAGTAATGCTGCATGACGCCGGCGCTCTCTCCACGCACATTGCATAGTTAAGGTTATTCTAAAAACAACAAACAACTATCACATTTTGGAGTTGACAGAATGGGCGTTTAAAGAGGTAAAGTTGGCAGGTGGACTGACGACCAAGCGAGTCACAGGGATTCGCTGGATGCAGGATCGTGATGTTTGGAAGTCCCTACAAAATGCCTATGTCCCGCAGTGGACGTCAATCGGCTGATATGATGATGATGAAGGTTTAGTAATCTCTGTTGTAGGGTAATCTCTGGATCTAATAAATCGATTTTAAAAATTCGTTCACCAATAAAAGACCGCGTTATTTGCGATTGTCTTTGACTTAGTTAGTCACTTTTACATATGTTTTGTTTTTTCATTTTATTGTACGAAACAAAAAGTGTTAACAGATTTTTATTAAGGTGTAAAAGTGGTGTGGATTTTTATCCTCCTCTTAAATATAGGTGTAGTTAGCCCGCTTCCATCTTAGATAGCATCATCACTTACCATCAGTTGAGATTGTAATCAAGGGCTAACTTATAAAGAATGCGGTTGAAATAAGCATGACGTCATTAATTTTTGAACTCTGTTTCATCAAAACGTTCTACGTTTATGTATCAAGTTTAGTTATCTAAAACCTTGTTATATTTTTGTCTTACCAGATAACTTGGTGTCCTAGTGATTCCAATTTCCGATCTCTGCCTGTAATTGAACGACTCTATATGACCGTGATTTTCCTTGAAGAATTGCAGACATCCTGTGGGGGCTGCTAGATCGTCTGACGGTGTCAATTGTGTGATCTATTAATATAGAAAGAAATAAGTTTGTTATGTTTGTACCATCATCATTAGCAACCAAAGCAAAAAAATTTCGGCTCACTGTTGAGCACGAGTATCCTCTCAGAATGAGAGGGGTTAGACCAATAGTCCACCACGCTAGCTCAATAGGAATTGACAGACTTTACACACGTAGAGAATTACTAAAATTCTCAGGTATGCAGGATTCCTCACGATGTTTTTCCTTCACCGTTTGAGACACGTGATAATCAATTTTTTTTAATGCAAATAACTGAAAAGTTGGTGCATACCCCGGAGATTCGCACTTACGCCCTCTGAAACGAAGACAGACGTCACTAGGCTATCACGGCATGTAGATATATGTTCATAGTGTAGTCACAAGCAAAAATGCTATGTCTTCGCCGAAGGCTCGATACGCTACGATACGATATTGAAGAAGGATTTTTTTTTATATTTTGTACATATCGTGTCTACCCCAGTTAAAAACTTTATGCATGCCTACAACCCACCTACATGTAAGATAATAATAATAATATGCTCCCGACCGATTTCTTTTCGACTACGGCGATCAATTTTTGTTGAAATGAACAATATACGCTGGAGATATTATAGTGTGTGTAACCGTGTGTGCGCTAGCACAGGTGCACTCTATTATCTCACTCTCATAGTCCCAAACGGCCCTCTAAGCCGAGATCCGAGTCTCAGAGGAGACGACCTTAGAGAGTCGGTCCGACCATCTACTCTGCTTCTGCCATCGGGCCCCATCAGGTGATGCTTCTGCGCTCGCCCAAACCCCCCGATGACGCCGCTGAGGTCCCATAAGGAGCCTACGGCACTTACACAATCAGAAAAAAAAACCGACCGACAAGATCAGGCGTAGGACCGACGGCTTTACGTGCTCCCCGAGGCACGGGGTTGTACTAACACCGTCAACTTCCTAACACCAACATTAAGATTTTTCTTCTAAGAAAAATCCCAAATAACGTATTTTTTTACTGCCGCATTGGTCCCGTGGTAAGCTGGTTCGGCTACAGTCAGGTTCAGGGTTTGAATGCCGGGTCAGGCCAACAAAATAAGGTAATAATAATTACTATAAAGGTTGACGAATTGCACACCTAATTAAGTGGCTAATTAACATATTCGTTTGTGGGTAGTTACGTAGGCATGCCTCATACTTAAGTGATAATGAAACAATGATTGTGGTGATTGACGACATAAACTAGTTTCCTTAGTCAGCAAAAAGTTAGTATGTACCTACCTACATTACTATATTAGGTGTATTAGCTATAGTTTAAAAATCAAATTTGTTAGATAAAATTGTCTGTCTGTTTTGTATTTCATTATTACAACCCATATTCGGCTCACTGCTGATCACAAGTCTCCTCTCAGAATGAGAGGGGTTAGGCGAATAGTCCACCATGCTGCGCTGGTCCAATGCGGATTGGCAGACTTCACACACGTAGAGAAATAAGAAAATTCTCAGTTATGCAGATTTGCTCACGATGTTTTTCCTTCACCATTTGAGACATGTGATATTTAATTTTTTTAAATGTATGTTACTGAAAAGTTGGGAGGTGCATGCCCCGGACCAGATTCGAACCTACGCCCTCCGAAAACGGAGGCAGAGGTCATTTCCACTGGGCTATCAAGACTCTCTTATATCTATTTGTATTTAGGTACAAGACACTAAAACATAATCCAGCTTTTTAAAATTTTCGTTTGTTTGTCTGTCTTTCTGTTTCTCCGTGCCAATCTCTGGAAAGGCTGAACCGATTTGAACGCGGCTTTCGCTGGAAGATGAAGGAGATTATTGAGCAACATATAGACTACTTTTTATCCCGAAAAATGCATGCGGGATTTGTGAAAAACAGTATTTCATGCGTACAAAGTCGCGTGCGTCCACTAGTTAACAATATAACTAACTGAAACATTGTTCACCGGTCAGCGGTTGAAATTCAAACGTTAGTTTTATCTTAATATCAATTGATAGTATAAGAAGAAATGCAGTAAAATTTCTTGTAGGCGCCTGAATAGTTTATTAAGTACTAGCTGACGCCGCGTGGTTCCCGTTCCCGTAGGAATACGGGGATAATATATAGCCTTCCTCGATATGGCTATCTAACACTGAAATATTTTTTTAAGTCGGTCAATAGTTCCTGAGGTTAGCGCGTTCAATCAAACAAACAAACAAACTCTTCAGCTTTATAATATTAGTAAGTATCAATGTAATAAATAGAGCCGTGATAGCCCAGTGGATATGACCTCTGCCTTCAATTCGGATGGCGTAGGTTCGAATCCGGCCAGGGCATGCACCTCCAACTTTTCAGTTATCTCAAACGGTGATAGAATAACATCGTGAGGAAACTGGGAATTTTTTAAATTCACTACGTGTGTAATGTCTGCCAATCCGCATTGAGCCAGCGTGGTGGACTATTAGCCTAACCCCTCTCGTTCTGAGAGGAGACTCGTGCTCAATGAGCCGAATGTGGGTTGTTAATGAATGTAGTAAATGCTTATTTCGTGAAGATGTTTCAGATATAGGTACCTTAATGGAAAACAGTCTTATGTCTGCTGTGACAGTCTGCATCGACAAAATTAATGGACCCTCAGAAACTTCTATGTAAACTGAAAAGTAGAAAAAAAACATTATTGAACAAATATGAAGAACGATGCGATACAAAGAAAGTATGTATATGAAGGTTCAAAGATACATCTATACTAATATTATAAAGCTGAAGAGTGTCTGTTTGATTGAACGCGCTAATCTCAGGAACTACTGATCCGATTTAAAAAAAAAATTCAGTGCTATATAGCCCATTTATCGAGGAAGGCTTTATACTAGACTTTATACTATCCCCGTATTCCTACGGGAACGAGAACCACGCGGGTGAAACCACATTAAAAAATTATAGCTTTGTAGTTTCCTGGTTTACTTAGGCTACGAACTTATGAAACGCGAAGATTTTGACCATACTCAGACCAATTGAAAATCAGGCACAATACCATCTCTCGATCACGTAGTGCCCGGGTACAATCATCACCCTAGCGCCCCCTAGTACCTATAGAACCCGAACGGCGAGTGGCGCTTGGGCTCCCCTGAGATCGCGGCACCCGGGTGTAACACACCCCATGCACTACAGGTAAAGACTCTAGCTCACGTAGCGCCCGGGTGCAATCATCACCCTAGCGCTCTCTATTACCGAAATATCGAATAGAAATAAATTTATTTTCGATCTTGTCTTTACCATTTCGGCGCCCCCTAGGATTTGGCGCCTGGAGCGACCGCTCCGTTCGCCGTATGGACAGTCCGGCCCTGGATATACCTATGCCGCATTTCCAGCAATTTGAAATATTTGAAGCAATTTGAGAAATATAATTGTCGAAACAATTGCCGGTTGTTAAGAAGAAAGACATTTATGTAAATTACATGTGATTGTAAGGCCGAGGCCCCATTAGTGCGTTGCGCTGCGTTGCGTCGCGTCATCGCAACGGAACAACGCATTGTATGCCACACCTGTGTTGCGTTGACGCTGCGCCAACGCAACGCAAGAGGGTATGCACGCCGACGCAGCTGCGTCTCAGTTCAGCCTTTGCAATGGATAGATACAAACGTGTTCTTTTGTTGCTTTTATTACGGCACCGCCGAAATAAACGTAGAAATCATAGAAGATTCTGGATATCTCCTTTGATAGCATTAAGAAATAGTGATGGTCAGTTTTTTATGCAGGAATATAGGGAGTTGTTATTAGATGAAAATACATTTTTTAATTTTTTTAGAATGAGTGTGGCCAGCTTTAATAATTTGGTTGAAACCTTAAAACCACATATAAAAAAGCAATATACCAAATTCAGGAACCCTTTAGAACCAATTGAAATGATTGGTATTACATTGAGGTAAGTAATTCAAATATCATAATACTCGTAATGTTAATCAGTTATTAATTTATTATCTTTAAAAACAGTTTAATTTAAGTATTACTATTAGGTAACAAAGCAAAGTTATAATCTTCTTCTTGACTATCATCAGTAAAATTATTAATCGTAGTGTTGGTTGAGTAGGTAGCTTCGAATTCATCTGTTCGATACGATGATGGCGATGGTGACTGGGCATGTTGTCCAGTTTGATATCCGCGTGACTGCAATGGTGTTGCTTGATACTGTTGTCCAGTTTGATATCCGCGTGACTGCCATGTTGTTGATTGAGTCTGTTCCCCGAACCGAATTTCGGTAATGATATTTATAACTTTGCTTTGGAATGTCAAAGTTTGTAATTCCGTAAAGCTGTCCAAAGAAGGCAAAATTCCTTTGAAAAATGATAAGTGGCGGTTTTCTTTCTCTTGCAACGCTTTTAATGCTTGCGCCTCGAAATCATCTATTGCTTGGTTTGATCTCTTACGGCTTGCAGGCACGTAGCGAGAAGGACCTGGGGGTAACGAGGACATTTCTTTTGTAGGAAATGGAGAAGATGATGCTGTGTTTTCATTTCGTTCCGTTTCTTCAGACACCATTTCAAGGCTACTATCAGTTTTATTTTGGGCAACTTTCATCAAAAACAGCAACTGATTGTAATAATGATATTTCTTCAATTGTTTTGCCCCTGATCCAGACGAACTGTTTTCTTTTATTTTTTTTACGTATCGAAAAAAGTTGTCCTTCACGCTTCTCCATTTTTTCACAACCTCGTTACCTGCAAAGAAAGAAAAAAATGTGTAAGTACCTAACTTGTCTACACTGACCAATCTAAATGGGCCACCCTGTTTATTTTTTTGTGTTTCTATTTCAGGTACTTAGGCAGCGGAAATTCGATAAACGACTTGCATTTCAAATTTAAACGTGGAAGAGCAACAATTTCTAGAACTATTTCGTCAGTTTGTCAAGCTATATGGAAATATGTTCGACCACTGTACATAGAAGAGATCACAGTAGAAAAACTACAAAATATTGCATTAGATTTTGATCTCAAAGCTAACTTTCCTCATTGCTTCGGGGCAATTGATGGGAAACATATACGTTTAATAAAACCAGACAAAAGTGGCTCTCTGTTTTATAATTATAAAAAATATTTTTCAATTGTTTTGCTGGCGGTTGTTGACTCAAATTATAAGTTTGTTTTTGTCGACGTGGGTGCATATGGTAAGGAAAGTGATTCTACTATTTTTAGAAATTCGACACTGTACAAGATTTTAATGAGAAATGAATTACCATTGCCTGATCCTCAACCACTTGGAAATGATCATAATAACGAGCCACCCATCCCTTATGTACTCGTCGGTGATGAAGCTTTTGGTTTAAGTAAGCATGTTATGCGCCCATACGGCGGATCCAATCTCAATGTGAAACAAAGAGTTTATAATTATCGCCTTAGCAGAGCACGTAGATACGTGGAATGTGCATTTGGGATCATGGCAAATAAATGGCGCATTTTACATAGGCCAATTGATACGTCATATGATTTAACTATTAATATTGCGAAAGCATGTTGTGTTTTACACAATTTTGTTATACAACACGATGGGTTAAAACAACAAGACAATATGGCAATAAGTAGGTTCTCACAATTGAGACCCCATAGCAATGAAGAATCATTAGCCGAAAATTTTATCAGAGATCAATTTGCTAATTACTTTATGAGTCCAGAAGGGGCTTTACCATGGCAGTTGAAAAAGATATAAATTAACTTATGTATTGAATTTACAAATAATATAATAAATAACAACTCACCAATTTTGTTCTTTTTTTGGTCCTCAAACTCCTCGTAATCTTGAAATATTTTTTTACAAACAGCTACCCATTCATTCGCTTTACGAAATTTATCACTGTAATGTTCGTGTGATTTATCCCATATAATGGGTCTTTCTTGGACCAAGGATATGAGAAAATCTATATCAATATCCTGCTCACTCATGGTAAAATAGAAAATGTCGTTACGCTCGTCTAGCTTTCTCCTCTAGCAGTGCATCACTGTCCGTCGTCGCAGCGGAGCTCCGACAACGCAGCGCATCACCCTCCCTCCCGCTATAGTCTCTTGTCCGTCGATCCGTTGAAACGTCGCGCGCGACGACGCAACGGTCTAATGGGGCATGTCATAAAAAATGTATGGAAAACGACGCAGCGACGACGCTGCGACGACGCAACGCAGCGCAACGCACTAATGGGGCCTCGCTCTAATGTGTAATGACATGGCAATGACGTATTAATTTACCGTGTTGTCCTGAATTTATTCCGCATAGAATTGGTATCAAATTATTGGAATTGTGTCCCAATACTTGAAACTGGTCCAGTTTACATATTCCATCACTAGGAGGTAAAAGCTGAAATAATTCAAAAATCATTTGTAGGTATTTAATAAACCATAGTTATATACAGTGAACAGAATAATTAATTACTCTTTTTTTCAATTTTTGCTTGACTCTTTTTATGACATGCTGTCTCATTATTGTCGATTGTATGATTTTTAATCTTATTTTAATACTTACTTCAAAATGTATAAAGTCCAGTCGTACTTGCTTAATCTCTGGGGAAAATTTATTCAATACAAACACACACGACAGCCTGTCCGAACTGGGTGAAGGGTAGCCTGGGTTGTTCAGCCATCCGACCGAGGCTGAAGACCAGCCATCACAACTGAAAAGAGCTGAAAATTGAATGGAAAAAATATAATAGTGGAATGACCTGGAAGATCTGGCTTTATAAAAAAAATTGGACATGAATGCATTGGCATCTGTCTAGGACAGTAGTACCGCGGAGTAGGTATGCATTGGCATCTTTCGAGGACAATAGTACCGTGAAGTCTGCATTGGCATCTTTCTAGGACAGTAGTACCGCGGAGTATGCATTGGCATCTTTCGAGGACAGTAGTACCGTGGAGTATGCATTGGCATCTTTCGAGGATAGTAGTACCGCGGAGTATGCA
Organism: Bicyclus anynana; assembly: GCF_947172395.1. Taxonomy (NCBI): domain Eukaryota; kingdom Metazoa; phylum Arthropoda; class Insecta; order Lepidoptera; family Nymphalidae; genus Bicyclus; species Bicyclus anynana. The sequence goes on from NC_069095.1 coordinate 6,489,999, forward strand.
TTGGCATCTTTCGAGGACAGTAGTACCGTGGAGTATGCATTGGCATCTTTCGAGGACAGTAGTACCGCGGAGTATGCATTGGCATCTTTCGAGGACAGTAGTACCGCGGAGTATGCATTGGCATCTTTCGAGGACAGTAGTACCGCGGAGTATGCATTGGCATCTTTCGAGGACAGTAGTACCGCGGAGTATGCATTGGCATCTTTCGAGGACAGTAGTACCGCGGAGTATGCATTGGCATCTTTCGAGGACAGTAGTACCGCGGAGTATGCATTGGCATCTTTCGAGGACAGTAGTACCGCGGAGTATGCATTGGCATCTTTCGAGGACAGTAGCACAGAAAACATATGTACAAATAACAGTAGTACCGCGAAGTACCTTGAAACTCACTGTAGGGAGGACTTGTTTCGAGGTAGCTTTTCAACGTTCAAGGAGTGTAATCTAACAGTAAAATGAAGTTGGCTCAAAGTACATCAACGTGTATAGTTGTATACGTAACCAGTAACCACTGTGCTTATAATATCTTCTAAAGTATCTAGATATATAGGTACGTTGGCAAACTCTCCGCAGCCTTCTTATTAATTGCATAGATATTTTATACTACCTATGATAGAAGTAGTTTTCGCCACGGCTATTATTTCATAATCCGTAAATAAAGAGATTTTACTGTAGGTAAAGATTTTAAATACTATTGGACTATGTTACTAAAGCGTCGAAACTGAGGCGCACAAAAGTGGCTAATTGTCTTGATTTCAAAAATGTGCATGTGTGCTAAATTCGGATCACTTTTTGCGGTGATCTTTGGCTGTATTTATTAATTTTACTTACTTACGCAACATGTTCCGTACCCATCTGCACACTTTCCCATGGGTGTTCCACCACTGTTATGACAATCAATTTCAAGCAAGCAGGTCCCTTCCAGTCCATTGTTAGTCGAGCAAGACTTGTGGTCAAATTCCACCAATTCAAACAGTTCCAAAAACCTTCCCCCAGCTGTTGTATTTGAATTTAAATGTTTTGGCTTCCTTGATATTTGGGGACAACGTCTTCGCAGTTTTCGTTTAGGTTTATTTATATGAACGATATTAGTATTTACGATGTTATTTCTTAGATCTATTGATTTATAATTACTAGTATGAGTAAATTCCGAGCTACCTTCACTTTTTCCTTTCATTAAATACGATATCTGATATGGATCTGACGGCCTAAACTGTTGAGTCACATAAGAATATTTCGATTCTTCTCTTTTCTTTTGTACATTCTCTGTATTTATTGGAACATAGTGCTTTGTTTCATCATTTACTAAGTTATTTTGAGATTTCATTCTATCGAATTCACTGTTATCTTTTACCGAGTACCATTTTTTACCCTCAATGCACAAAATATGTAAAAATATTGTCACTTTTAAAAGAATCATTTTTTTTTATTTTAACGTGAGATGTGTGATGGTGTTAAAAGATAGATTTAAACTAAGCTATTAGGTACAGTTTATGGTCGGAAAGACAGCTTGACGGATCTAATTAAAGAAACCACTATATGTTTTACTTTTTGCCCCAGTAACCAAGTTTTCTATATCTTGGCGGGAAATTTCCATTAATAACCAGCCCAGCCCACAAGGCAATGTTATCCTCACTCATATGACAAGATGATAAGAGGTTTAGCTCCACAATGCTAGACTGGTTGTAATTATTTCAAATAGATATTATGATGTCCAGCTAACAGATAAATTTGTTAACCGCGGCATTACAATTGTCTCACAAGTCACAACCTTCTTCCCAATATTAAACTGCATTAGCATATTTTATATATTTTTTTGATAAAAGCTCTAGTCTCTAACTTCGAAATAGAAGCTATATCCCACAGCCAATCGCTACTAAATAAATTAGTTTTTCGTGTCGCATCCTAGGTGGACATTAAGCGAGTCACAGGGATTTACTGGATGCAGGCGACTCAGGATCGTGATGTTTGAAAGTCCCTACAAAAGGCCTATGTGGCATTGAACGTCCATCGGCTGATAAGATGATGTTGATGATGAAAATGGCTTTAGAATCAAGCAAGCTAGTATCTCTCGAATGAACTCTGTCACAAAATCCTTTAAAAACATACAAGTATCTACTAGAACAACCATGTGCATTCACTTAGACCGGATCTAGAATTGTAAGTAATACATGAGTGTCGGTATTATTTATCATCATAATCTAGCCACTTATGTCGACTTGACGGGTTTGGGTCACGCAATGAAAAAGCCTACTTTCGAGACAAAACCGACCACACCTTTTGTAAATATGAGAACGTTGAGTTACATTTGTTACGTTTGCAGTCCCATCAAGTATAATTTTGTACTAGCGGACGCATGCGGCTTTGTCTGCGAGCAAATCAGTGTCAGCTTTTGTTTAATTTGTGTCACGTGATCGTGACGTCATAAATCTATAGATACTGTTAATGTATAGAGGTAGGAACTAAGCTTATTAGTTTGCGGGTTATTACTATATTTTAACCAATAGGTACTAATATTCTAAAGAGGCATACTTTGTGGTATTGTAGGGGGTAATCTTTGGATCTAATGACCAGGTTTTAAAATTCTTTTGCCCATGAAAGTTATGTTATTTGTGAGTTTCGAAAAAAATACGTAATTGGGATTTTTCTTACCAGAAACATCATAATAAATATTTCTCTTAATAAAATTAAATGGATGGAAATCTTTAAAAAATAATTAATATAGACTATGACAATAGACTATGCCTCGGAGAGCACCTAAAGCCGTCGGTCCTGCGCCTGATTTCTTACCGGTCGTGTCGATCTGCCGTCCCATCGGACTATGAGAGTGAGGAAATAGAGAGTGCACCTGTGCTTTTTCATACACTTGTGCATTAATATATCTCCTCCGTATATGGTTAATTTCAATTGGCTGCTGTGGTCGAAAAAAAGAAATTTGGTCGGGAGCATATTATTGGTTCGTGACCATGACCACCAGTGAACTTACCGACCTACAGCCTTTCTTGATGAGTAGGTACTGTTTACCAACAAACAAGTTAGAAATGGAGGTAGAAAACGCATGTCATTTCATAACTTGTTTATTTTAAAATGTTATATATGACAGTTTTTTAAATTGTATATAAATTAAAAGTATGCTTATAGTAAAGCAGTTTTGTAAAAGGAACAGGCTATCTGCGATCATTAGTTTCGGAGCTACAGGGATTTAAAGGGTCAGATTTGCGGCGCTGCCGCGGATCCATGACAAACGCCCCATGCAAAATGGCAAGAACTAATGACGTCGTAGGCAATGTAATGATAGTTACATTTGTATGCGCGTTCAAACAAAATTACCAATATCTTTGTTATTTGTGCGTTTATGCTTATAGTTCATGTATTAAAAAATGTCACATTTAATGTAAGGAAGCTAAAACTGTATGAATTTTCATCTAATTACGATAAAATATTTTTAATAAATTTTGAAATTTTATAATCTCATTTATTTTGTAAATATCCAGACAATCTTACCTTTTTATGTATAACTTAGTTAACATTGATCTTGTTTACCCGAACGTATCATAAAAATCAATATAGGTATTCAAACCTAGTCATCATCCTCATTGTTTTAAGCTTATGAAACAAATTTATTTTCAATTATTTAATACAAAGTTAATTAAGTTATTAGGTGTGAAATGACTAGTGATTTATACCCTCATTTTTAATTTGTTTGTTGGTAAACAGTACTCACGTAAAAGGCTGTAGTATACTCGATTTTATTCAATACAATATTATTATGCACCTATGTAGGGCTTACATTAATAATTATGAAGGTTTTAAGCCTTAGGTACAGTCCGTACGTTGTCACATTATTTATTTCTGTAGTTTATATTTCTGCATTGACCTGCTCCAGTTGTTCATGGCCAATTATTATTTCATTGGTGCAGCTTTTTGTTTCCATTTCAACCAGTATCGCAAGTCTTATGGGCGAGGAGAAGAAAATTGCATCATCTTTTAGCAGCTGCTTTAAGCCACCATGTAGCCTGGCTTGATTTCGGATGCAAACTTTATGACGTTTGGGAAGATCGTGCACTTCAAATTTTAGGTATCAGCGGTAACGCCGGGGCGCGATTGTAAGGTAGGATCACGCGTAGCGACACCCGCAGCTAATTTCCGATTTGTCTTAAAGTTTGAATCCGACTATACTTAGGTACCTACCTGAGTATAGGTACATAAAGGTAAATCTCGTAAAACTTCTAGTCCACTCTGAACACAAGGCGTATAGTTGCGCAGTGTAAACAAATATACCTATCTCAGCGTGGTTATTACTCGTATGTCTACGCAGTTTAAGCGTGTTGCAACTTCAGACTGGACAAAAAGTTTGGCACGGTCTCTAGGTATCGTTTATTGTCAGTCAAAAAAAGTGTAAAGTTGTTGATCTTTTAGTTTTAGTTTTTTGTAATGCCTTACTGAAACAACGTTTATGACACGATATAGTTACCTACTTGATACAATAATCATTGACAGTGGAGTGGAGACAAACGGTGAAAGACAAGACAAAGGAGTTTGAGCAACAACGTCGACTCAACTTAGATCGGCAGCGAGATGACCTTAAGCTTCGTCCACCTGCCGCAATTCCATACAATTACTGTGATGGTGTGCTAACCTGTGCCCTATGTAGTCGCACTTTTAAGGCCAAAATAGGGTACATTAGTCACTGGAAAGCATACCAGAGAACTATACATCCGAGTTCCTTACCCTGATCTGAGGAGTCTGAAGCGTCGCTGTAGCCGAAATCGGCTTTGAGGCATCATCATCATCATCATCATCATCACAATAATCATTAGGTATACATATAGGTAAGTAGGTACATAGATACTTCATACGTAGGTAGTTTACTTGCTGAAAATATTATCCACAATGACAATAGCTGAAGGATCTGACTAATGTTACCTATCAACTTCCCTAATTAATTATTAACAAATTATAAATGACTCAATACCACAGAATACATACGTGGTTTGTGACTTGATTATTATAATTAATTCTAGTGTGGTTAGATTACGTTAAAAATTAACTGTATTTGACATCATCATTTATCATTAGCTACCCATTTTCGGCTCACTGTTGAGCACGAGTTTCCTCTCAGAATGAGAGGGGTTAGTCCACCACGCTGGCTCAATGCGGATTGACAGACTTCACACACGCAGAGATGGATCTGCCAAGGTGTTGAGAATTTATCTAGAAATAGTTTGCCTTTTAATTTATACTAATATTATAAAGCTAAAGAGTTTGTTTGTTTGTTTGATTGATTGAACGCGCTAATCTCAGGAACTACTGGTCCGATTTGAAAAATTCTTTCAGTGTTAGATAGCTCATTTATCGAGGAAGGCTATAATAGGCTATATATTATCCCCGTATTCATACGGGAACGGGAATCACGCGGGTAAAACCGCGCGGCGTCAGCTAGTGTTACATAAATTACCTATATCTATTACCTACTTATATTGAAAATTGGTTAACAAATTATTATATTTCAAGAATTTTGATAATTTTATCCATATAATAAGTTAAATAGGACATGAAAGTTTCATGAACGTTTGTCAAGTCTTCTACATAATCTTTATTAATATTATATGATATTATAGTAGTGCCATCAACCCATATTCGGCTCACTGCTGAGCTCGAGTCTCCTCTCAGAATGAGAGGGGTTAGGCCAATAGTCCACCACGCTGGCCCAACGCGGATTGGCAGACTTCACACACGCAGAGAATTAAGATAATTCTCTGGTATGCAGGTTTCCTCACGATGTTTTCCTTCACCGTTTGAGACACGTGATATTTAATTTCTTAAAATGCACACAACTGAAAAGTTGGAGGTGCATGCCCCGGACCGGATTCGAACCCACACCCTACGTAATCGGAGGCAGAGGTCATATCTACTGAGCTATCACGGCTTCGTGTATAGTAGTGTAGTAGGGGGTAAACTCTGTATCTACTGCTAAAAAAGCTTTTACCACTAGAGCTTTTTTTAGCTACGTTATATTTTGTAATTATTATAGGCTATATTTTATCGCCGTATTCTCACGGGATCGGGAACTACGTCATTGAAACCGCAGGGCATCAGCTAATTAATTATTTTATCGTTAGAATTTATTTTAAAATGAAAATGTGTCATTCTCTTTTTTTCAACAACATTTTAGAGCAATGAAAATATAATAAAACTATGTAATAAATAATAATGAAAAAAATATCCTACGAAGCTTTCTGTGGACAAGTGAGAGGCTAGCTTAACGATATACCTACGTCATATTTGTTATCACATACGTGTATGTCCTTTATCATACATTTAGGTTGTACGACGGTACTATAAAAGCCTACTAAAGCTAGATAGGGCAGCATATCGCAACCGGAGCAAGACTAACAAACATGTTTAAGGTAAGCTCAAACACATTTCTTATATAGATTTTTTAAAATTACCGCCATGTTAACGATTATCTGTGATAGTATAGTACTTGGAAGTAGTCGCAAGTAGGTTTTGCTGTTTTTGCCCTCAGCCTGCCAATTCTCCCTCGATTGGATCTCTGTTGTTGTAAGCACCAAATAAATAAAGAAAAATGAAAACCTGGCCGGTTAGTGGGCCGTAAAAAAGGCTCAAAATTATGATTTCTCAATCTTATTTTTTATTTATTCTCGATCTTATTTTTTATTTATTCAATGAGTTGATTGCGATCTCACCTGATGTGAACGTGTAGAAACTATGAACCACAAACGGCTAAAAAGATGATGAACCGATGCCAGATTTGCCAGATAATACCTGGCAAATGGATGAGAGAAATGTTTATATGGTAGGTAACCCTAAAGAATGGTTATGCTGCATCATTTTTTGCCTCCACAGGTACTTTTACTAGCGTGTGCAGCAGTAGCCGTCCAGGCTGGAGGTCTAATCGCACCTGCGAGTTATTACGGATCATACGGCTATGGCGCATGGAACCCGTACAACTCCTACAACTCCTACCCTGCGCAACCAGCTATTGCATCCCAACATTCTAATATACTAAGATCGCCGTTCAACTTAGGACAAGTAAGTCTAAATTACATTAGGTAATTACAACTTTTTAAGGCAAGTTTTCTGAGACTTAAACATTTAAAAAATCAAGCGGAAGTCAAACAAATGAAGTTGCTCACGTTAGGTGATTATTTGACTAAAACATTGTCACATCTTATACTTATGTTTAAGGCCTATTAATCATTTGTGGGGAATAAGGTAGAACTAATGGTTTTAAACTTATTTCGTGATTGTCTACTATAATAATACTAGCGGACTCGGTCAAACTTAGCTTTGACTTATGTGCACTTATTCCCTATACCTATCCTATCCCCACCGTACCCCTACCCTACCCCTACTCTACCCCTATCCTACTCCCACATACCCCTGAATTAATTTTTTACAAAAAATGTGATAAATGAAAAATCGCTTGAGCGATTTTGCGCAAACTTCATACAAACCGTGTACCAAATAGTCCGAACAAAACCTTAAACATTTGGCTTGGATAATTGAGCCGATTCTTGAGATATATAATTACAACGTAAAGTGACATTGATTTTTATTCAAATAGATGTAAACCGGTTTTTTTTCGAGACGCAAACTTTTTTAACACATTCGCTGCGGTACGAGGTCAATTGACCTCGTGCTTCTATCGTCTTCGAGGTCGATGGACCTCGTAACGGACCACATAAAGTTCTAGCACGAGGTCAAAAAGCCTCGTACCGCACCAGAGAAAAGTACAGAAAAATCAGTGCCGCAGCGAACGTGTTAAGTATAACAATACATTTTTTAAATATTTTCAGGTTTCCACGTACTCAAAAGCCATAGACACTCCATTTTCGAGCGTGCGCAAAGCAGACATTCGTGTAAGCAATCCCGGGGTAGCTGTTGCGCCGGTGTACCACGGAGTATCTGCCCCTGTAGTTTCTCACGTTGCGGCGCCGCTAGCTGCCCCCAGAGTAAGCATCTAATCACTTTTTTAGAAGAGATCACTAGATATAGCTGCTGGGTTCGAGTCCTGAGTTGAGCTGTGAACTACTGCCTCCCTAGCCAAGTGGCGATTCTACGAATAGAATGACATGGGATGGAATGGGAATGACAGATCTTGATGACGTGACCATGATGAATGACATTTGCTATCGAAAATAGCAAATGTCATTCCCATACATCTTTCTAGTTTTTGAAGCGTTAAGGAAATTCAAGCTCCCTAACTTTCACTAAATCATGACAGGCTGATAATGATGATGATTGATTCATCATCATCATCATCATTATCAGCCGATGGACGTCCAGTGCTGGACATAGGCCTCTTGCACTTTGACTTCCAGCATCCAGCGGCTCTCTGCAACCCGCTTGATGTCCTCGGTCCACCTAGTGGGGGGTCGATCAACATTGCGTTTTCCGGTTCGAGGTTGCCATTCCAGCGCCTTGGGACCCCAACGTCCATCTATGTGGCCTGCCCATTGCTACTTCATCACTATTAATGATATCACTTAAGTAGTTTTTTAATTTTATTGATGATCATTTTAGGTGGCAGCTGGACTTCTTGGTGTTGCCTATTCTGCTGCCCCTGCAGTATCTCACATGACCTACACTAACGGACTGGGCTTGGCCTACGCGTGGTAGATGTTAGCAATGATTATTCTATACTATTTCCTGTTTACCGTGTATGAGTAAGATTCCTCTATTTATTGCCCACTAGTTGTAACATAATTGTTTATTTACGTAGTAATTTAAATTAAAAAAATAAGTTTTTAATATAACGTGGTTTTATTCCTCTCTAAGCACATTTTAATGTTGTTTATTACCATTATTACTTAGCGTGATACGTCACTAAAAGATTTTTTAATTATCGAAATAAAGATCTTTTAGTTCTATATTATTTTCGATGTGTGAGCTTATCTCATTCCCATAATCTTTATAATACCCCATGCTCGTCCCCCCACAAAAAAGTTGCTGAATTTGGGTGTGATGCAACTCTATAGTTAATTAATCTATGAAGTCGTAGGTAGACAGAGATATTTTTTATCTGTCCGTTCCTCATTGTCAAAGTTATTTGGCACCTGCCAAAAAAATTACATTTTGACAAATGACAATGTCACAATGACATCTTAAACAACAATGACTAATGAGCCACAGAAAATAAAATAAACATTATTTACTGTTAAATTATTTAACAAACAACTTCAATAGCATCTCACCACTATCATCAAATAAGGTTGTATTAAATTACGTGTATTAAGTGTATAAATAAAGATATGAGCGAATGCTTTAAGACTACCGACCTAGATAGTGTATATTTATAGACCTTTGCGACGTGATTTGTGTACTTTGCAAACAACTCTTCGAACAGGTACACTGTTAGTGCATGCATCAACTAACAAACGTCTTACATATCGCAATAAACTAGTTAGCAAAGAAACAATATTAAAATGTCCGACAGTGGAGACAGCGATATAGCATGGACATTCTATAAAGACAGACCAGAATGGAGTGACATCACACCAGTCCCTGAGGATGACGGGCCTACGCCAGTGGTCGTTATCGCTCATTCAGAAAAATGTAAGTTCACAAACAACTGTAATGTATTTTAGTAATGCAGCTGTCTTCTATAATAAACTTGTTGCACTTTGGATTAGAAGCTACTGTGCAGTTAATTTTAGACTTATATATCTGTGTTTTCTGAACCTGTGTTCACAATTAATTTAAAAGTAATTTAATTATAGTCATATTCTATTTATTTATAATTTTATATAACAATAAATCATTCTTTGCTTAACAGTTCCAGTCCATTACATTTTTTTTTCTAATTACAAAAAGGATGACCTTGTATAAATGAAGGTTGTATATTAAATAAGGTTAGTCTGCTTTTGTTACCTGTGTCTGTATTAAACAGTACCAGTTGTAAAATTTGCTTGATATTATAATTTTACTAGTCAATGTTAAGATCAATAATTAAATAAATTAAATAATTAAATAAACATGGCCAACACATGCCTCACTATCTAGTCCCAAAGTAAGCATAGAGTGTTATGGGTATAATGTATCTGCAATGATGTGAACTAAAAACATAAGAGAATCTGTGTCATCATATCAGCCGATGGACATCCACTGAGATGGACATAAGCCTTTTGTAGGGACTTCCAAACATCACGGTACTGAGCCTTCTTCTTTTCTTTTCTGGCTCAGAATTTGTGTGTCGATAACCTTTAGATAATTATAGAGAGATAGCTAGAATACAGCTTAATAGAAGATTCGTTAATGGATTTACTCCTTCTGATGACTTAAAATCTGTAACTAACAGACAAACAGCTCAATGTCGATGTGCCCAGAGGCAAATCTTCTCATTCCTTAGATTTACTGTGCGGGTGCAAGGAAGTATATTGTATGGCAGAGAGTTAAATTCAAAGCAGAACCTGACACTTATTACTCCAGCGTAGGTTCAAGGGGCCATTTGGCAATGCACATCAACCTTTACAGCTCAATAAAAGTTACAAAATACTTGTTTTCCATTTCTTTATAGAGCATGTTAAGCCATTGGTCCCTGTCATTATTATTAATATCTGATAGAGGTAGTTAAAGAATTTAAAATTATCATCTTATGTCGTCCAAACTAAAGCAAGTAGGAAGGCCTGGCCTTGTAGGCCCTGGCTGTTAAAAAAGGCTGATAATGAAGATGAAATGATAATAATTGGGCTGATTATGAATCTTTTGTTGTCTGTGGTGAGCCATGATAGCCCAATGGAAGTCTCTGCCATTCGATTTGGAAAGTGGAATCCAGTCCTGGGCATGCACCTCCAACTTTTCAGTTATGTGCATTTTAAGAAATTATATTTCACTTGTTTCAAAAGGTGAAGGAAAATTTTCACAATGAAACCTGCATACCTGAGAATTTTCTTAACTCTTTGGTGTGAAATCTGTCAATCTGCACTGGGCCAGCGTGGTGGACTATTAGCCCTTAACCCCTTTCATTCTGAGAGGAGACCTGTGCTCAAAGTGAGTCAATTGTGGGATGTTTATGATAATGATGATGATGAATCTTGTTGTAATGTTTCAGTTGAAGATGTGTATAACTACTTCAGAGCTGTGCTGCAGAAAAATGAAATTTCAGAAAGAGCATTGCATCTCACTAAGGACGCTGTTGAACTCAATCCAGCTAACTACACTGTGTGGCAATATAGGTATGTGTGTATAGAATCAATATGTTTTTATTTTTAGGGTTCTGTATGTCCAAAAAAACCTTTCTAGGATCACTAGTCTCTGTTGTCTGTCATACAGTTAATTTTCTCTGTATCAAATAGTAATTGAACTGATTAAGTCGAACTTTGGCACACATCACATCAATGGATGTGATTTATACAAGTTAGATTAAAAAATTTTGGAAAATCCGCCAAGGTCAATGAAATTAACTAGGTATAATAAAGACTTTTACACCAGAAATTCTTTCCATCATAACAGAAAAGTTTAAATGGTATTGCATTACATGAGCTGGATCAAAGAAAATTATTTACTTACTGGCTTTCAATTGAAAAAATCCATTTGTGAGTATGATGCCACAGACAGACAGACATAAACGTCAAACATATAACACCCACATTTTTGCATCAGGGGTTAAAAATACCTTGCATCATTTTGGAAAACAACTGATACTCTTAAAATAACTAGAGAGCTGAGAAGATACAAAATTCAAAAAATTAAATTGTCGATTATTATTTTCAGGAGAGATTTACTAAAGGAATTAGGTGCTGATCTAAGATCTGAACTAGATTATGTGGAATCTGTTATAAAACAGTCACCAAAGAATTACCAAGTAAGTTTATTTTAATATCTTTATCTACCAAAACTTCTTTTTCTTTTTCTTTAATATTTCACTGCAGATTGTCTTTCAGATACAAAACCGACTTTAGACACTACTTTGTTTTGTTACTTTAAATCTTATCTTATTGTGTGTGCAAGAAAGACTAACCTATCTATTTAAACTTTGTATTGGCACTATTCATTCTAGATAAGTAGGTAAGCCATTTGGCTAAGGATATTAGAATCAGAGCTTCTTTCAAATAAAGGGGATTTAAAATGTATGGCTTATCACTTATCAGCCTTCCTTTACATTAATCAAATAAAAAATAAGGAACCTTATATTTATTGTATACTTTGTTTGCGAATTGCTTTGTATAAGATTTGTCACAGTTTAGATTATTCTCAGAAGGTCAAGCTGAAGGTAAGATTGGTAAACCTCTTCTTAATGATTCAATATCATAAATGTATTATTTGTATACTAGCTATTAAAAATTAAATAGAGAAAAACAGATAGCATACATTTCTAGTAAAATTTTAAAGGTGGACAGCCTATGAATTGCAACACAAATCAAAAACATTGCTCTCTTTCATCCCAACATTTACTGACTATGCGTTTCTAGACTAATTTATTCCCCTTAGATTAATCCCCCTGGTAAACTGCCTTTTTAGGATACAGACATTGATATAAGTAAATACCCTCTTGTCTTGACAAGACAGTCGCTCTTTGTACAGTATTTCCGGCGATATCGCACATTACCTGGATGTGCGACATCCATTGTAAATGGGGCAATTAGGATTAATTTCACTGAGACGATAAACCCCCTTCTAAACTGAGGCCAGGAGATGCCTTTACTAAAGGTATTCTGACCTTTATGTCTAGCCAGTGAATTTAGCTCAGGAACAATTTTCAAACCAAATTGTATCTTATAGAAAATCTTTTTCTTTACTTTTTAGGTTTGGCATCATAGGCGTGTGCTTGTAGAATGGTTGCAAGACTCATCCTTAGAACTAGAACTAACTGGAGATGCCCTGCTACAAGATCCTAAAAATTACCATGCTTGGCAACATAGACAATGGGCCATGAAGACATTTGGGTTAGTATAAATAACTCTCATAACATTGCCCATAAATTTCGCGTAATTTTTCAGTACAAGGTACGATTAAACTCCAAGTCACGGTCAACGGTCGCGCACAAAAGGCGACGGCAGATAATTTTATACTAAGTATTCAATTATTAAATTTAACACCTGTGTAATCGAAATCGAAATAGGTATTCATTGCTATGCTCAGTGATCTTTAAGTGGCATCGTGGTGTGGTTTTCTCAGGAGCCTTCGAGAGCATGATAGAAGTTACTGTGGTCGCTAATAGGATAATCAAAGGATTCAAATAATAAATGAATTATTTTAGAATATTTAAATCTCCCTCGATGCCAGTGTGCGAATACTTTAAATGCTCCAATTCTATCCAGAAATAGTTCCAGAACTGAAAAACAATTTGCTATGGAGCTTAATCCCACGATGCTCCAATGCAAGTTGACAGGCTTAGGGTGATAATGTTACATTCTTTAATAAGATTCAATAAGATCAGAAGTTATTGAAAACGACCGGGAACGACGGCTTAACTTGCTCTATGAGGCAATGTGTGATATATCAACAAGTTCCCCACTCCAGGCTGAGAGTTTATATTGAAAATTTCTTAGAAGAAAGTCAAGCTCAGTATTTCATAGTCCGATCCAGGACCTCGTGATGAGACCTCAGACCAATTACTTTTGGACTTGTATCACACTTAAATTCACCAAAGGAAATTGTCTGACGTTTTTTATGGGGATGATGAAAACTAACACATCGAAAATATTTAATCAATAAATATATCCTGTGTCCTTACGCTACACACAACTATAAATTCGATTCGTAATACACACCCGTGTAATTTTAACATAACGAAACATCGACTCTTGACAGAGGGGTAACGTCTAGCAAGGCAGGTAATTGGTCTGAGCCCATAGCTCACTACTGCGTCGCTGGCAGTCGTTATAAAATAGCTTTACTAATGGGCTATTTTGTTGTAGACTATTCGAGAATGAGATGGATTTCGTAGACAACCTAATAACTGACGACGTTCGCAACAACTCCGCGTGGAACCAGCGCTATTTCGTGATGAACAATCACCTCGGCTGGTCGGACCTCAATGTGCAGAAGGAGATATGTTACACTTTGGAAAAGATTAAGTTTGTCAAAAACAACGAAAGCGCCTGGAACTATCTAAGAGGTGTTTTGCTGCATGATAAACGTGGATTAGGTGGCAACGCGGTTGTGCTGTCTTGTTGCGAGGAGTTGTATAAAAACAGATGCCGATCTCCATATCTGATGGGTTTCATCATCGATATATGTGATGAAGCCATCAAGAAAGGTGAGACAAACAGTATTTATTGTGCCGATCGAGCTATAGAATTGTGTCAAGCCTTGGCCACTAAGTATGACAAAATCAGATCTAAGTATTGGAATTACTTGAGTGAGAATTTCAAGAAGGCAAAGTATATAGAAAACGGTTCGGCGAACAATATTCATGTGTGATTTTCTTGAAAAGGTATGACTTTCTTTTAGTTCACCTAGTTTTCTTTTAAAGCCATGTTTTACTGCACGCAATTTTTGGAAATTGTAAAAAAACTGTGTAGTTTACTTAAATTCTGAAGTCTATATTATGTTGGTTTGTTATACATTGAAATATATTATAAGTATCAAGGCGACTTGGTTTTATTTTCTATATATTTTGAGTGTTCTGGGTCATTGTGGTGCACGTCTAGATTCTTGTATACATCTGAGCGAACTGCTCGAGCTACTGTTTCACAAGTACAGTCTTGATTGTCTTTCAATACGTCCAGTAAACTCTTTGTTACTTCTGACACAGTTTTACTACTGCTTACGTTTATTGGTGCAGGAGTTTTAATGTCTTTCGCTGATTTCTTTTTTGCCTTAGAAACTTTAGGAGAATTTGTTTTCCGAATGCCAACATTATCACAAGGTTGACAACCGCATTTCGAAGTGCAGTCGCATAGTGGCTGAAACAGATTCTTAGATCAGTAACATCAATGCAAATGAGATTTTGTTTGTTACACGTTCACGCCTAAACCATTAAATCGATATTAAAAATTCTTTCACCAATGGGAAGCTACATTAACAGCGAGTAACATACGCTATGTTTTATACCCGTATTCCCACGAGCAAGGGAACTGTAGGGGTTAAACTGAGGGTGTACGCTAGTAGGTTTAGTAACGCGAATTATAAGTATGGATAGAGAATTGTGTCAGACATTGCTTTCATATGATTGTCTTATCTGCTTTACATTATATCATAGTTAAGAAGCTCCCAAAAATTCGATGCTATGATGGAACTATAAAATCTTTTAATTTACCTTCATTTAAATTTCACTTAGTGGAATGGAAGTATGTTATTTAGGAAAAAATACTTACTTTAGAAACAAATTTTACGGAATTTGGTCCGTTTTTACCTAGATTTGTCTTTGACTTTTTCATTGTTTTAGTAATTTACCAAACACAGTCGTTTGCATTCTTGCCATTATTATGTAAAGTGTAGCTTTCTTTGTAATTGCTTTTTCAAGTTAGGATATTTTTAACAAGAAAAATCATTGATATGATAAGAAACGATTGAGCAATTGATGTGACAACAAATCGACATTTTATTAAATTTAAAATGAAAATATGTTAATTAAATTTATACGACTCATATTGATACTCAATTGACGTACGAGTCATGGGGGTGAAACTTCCGCACAGTTCGCTTACGTAAAATATTTTGTATGAAGTGCTGTCTTCCAGCGCTCACGGTACAAAAACTTAAGCGAAGTTTTCTCAGGCACAATATAGATGGCACGCATGAAGCACATTATTTGATTAAAATCACTCCTGTTCAAACTATGAAAATTTTAAAAAATATAGTTTCAAATATGACAGTTTAGCTGTCTTTGAATTTTTTCTGTTGTTGCTATAGTGACATGTTGTTTAAAACTTGGTGACAGTGGTGAACGAAAAATATTAAAATAAGATGTAATCGGTACAAATAAGTGATTATAATGGGTATTACTTGTGGATTTGGTGTGCATAGTTAATAATTAACCATGGAACATGCTCGACCACCATCGGAACTATGCTCAGAAGGCGGCCCGGTGTGTCGCGAAACGGCGTGGCGAAAATGTCGCCAGCAATTTTACGTGTTCTTAAAGGTGACCAGTGTGTAGATGTTATCAGTGGTTATTTATAATCATAAACGTCAATATTCATAGTTGGTGCACTAATGTTATCAGGCTGCTGAAGTGCATTAAGATATTCTCATAATCACAAAAGAAAAAATAAATCGTTGAATAATAAGAATCTTCTTTTCTTTCTTTGATTAAAAATCCTTGAATATTTGAAGGATTATTGCAGTTTGTTTTCCTTATTTCTATATATTTATAAAATTTGGCAATTTTAAATATTTGGGTACATTAGTATTATATAGTGAAATAGGTGATTTTGTAAATATTATGTTTATGTTAAATTTTTTTCATTAATAATATATAAGAATTAAGGAAAACAAACAGCAATAGTCATACAACTAAAATATAGATTGTACTCGTAGAGAGAACGCCATCTATGGGTAGCCAATAAATCTAATTAGAATGCGCCATCTAGTGATCACGGTACATAATTTTTTTAACTGAAATGAGAGTTGCGTATCTATCTCAATATATAATGTATCATCTATGGTACGAGTGACAATAATTTCATCTCAGAATACATATATCCCATATATCAAGCATGACGTCCTTGGCAGACATAGAGGAGCTTAAAAAAATAAGTAGCCATTTAAACTTACTTTTTTAAATTAAAACTGTAACAGGCATAGATTTATGAGTCGGTACAAGTATTTCTATTGCAACAGGTCAAATTCTGTCATTTTAGTAGGGCATTACACAATCCATACTGCTTTTTTAGGGTTCTGTAGTCCACAAGGAACCATTATAGTTTCGTCATCTATCTACCACCTGTATATATATCATGCATGTATCTGCAAATAAATAAATTGATTGATTCCCTCCGCTGTTTAGCGCAGAGACTATTACTACTAGAAAGCTGTAAATTGACATGAATATGTAGGTACATTGAAAATGTGAAAAAAGTCGTAAAATAAAATCTTGAAAAATTTATTTTAAGGGTATCTCCCCAACATGTAAAGTGGGGATAATTTTTTTTTACTCGTTTATCTCATAGTGTGGGATTGGTCTATAAAATATATAAGGGGTCTTCTTTTAATATTTTTCGATTTAGGGATCCGTTTGTAAAATATTAAGCTTTTAAGAGCTAATTTTTGTTAATCAAGTGTCCCCATCCTCTACCGGCTAAACGGTTATATAAGGATATGTAAAAATCACAACAGTAGAATATATAATGAAATTACAAAGAAAACTGTAATGGTTAATTAGCAATCGCTATTTAAAGAGAAAGAGTAGTCTACCAACTTAATAAAAAACGTATATTGTAATCGAAAATTGCATACTAATTCCGTTGTTAATTAAAAAGATAAAGTTGTCAGTAAGATAACTCAGAGTTTGTTAAAACTAGAAAGATATGTATATTATCTTCGTCTATAAAATGTAAAAAAAAGTTTAAAAAATATTGGTTTCCTTTCCTTGTGAAGATGAATTTTTCATCGTCTATCATATAGTGTGGGGTACGGGTAGCGGTATTTTTGTGCATTACATTTTGATTGTGTGATTTAAGTGCTACCCTAACTACGTGATTAAGTGTTTTTTAACCGACTTCCAAAAAGGAGGAGGTTCTACGTTCGGCTGTATGTATGTTTTTTTTTTTTTTTTATGTATGTCCAGCGATAATTCCCTCATTTGTGGACCGATTTTAAAAATTCTTTTTTTTTTTATTTTTGTCTGTCTGTTCGTATTTAATGTTGCCCGGGCATCACGCTGAAATTACTGAATAAATTTAAATGAAACTCGGTACGATTTGAGACCATATTACGGAGAAGGTTATAGGATACTTTTTTCACGAAAATTAAATCAGAATGGGTGGTTTGTATGGAAAGTCCAAGTTACCTACATTTGTAAAAATTAGCAGTACCAAAAAAATACTAGAAATGACAATCAAGTTTTTTTTAAATGTTGCCCCTAAATTGTTTTATAAGAGGTTGAAGTTTTTTTTTATGTAAATCGTTTATGGTATGGGTTATTATAGCATAACAAATGTGAAAATATAAATAGAAGGGGGTGAAATAGCGGTTGAAAGTCCACCGATTTCCACGCGGAAGAAGACGCGGGCGTCCGCTAGTTTGTCATAAATGCCATAAGTGATGTATATAATAATACCATAGATGTATGTTTTCTATGGTTCTCGGGTTTGATCTGTTGGCAAAGTGTTTGACACGCGGATAATGGATATGTTAAAATGTTAATTAAAATCCATCTATATAACAGCAGAAATCAAAATGCAATAGAATAATAATCGACCACGTAATGGATCTGTTTGTGTAGACAATAAACAATGGCTTGTGGTTGATGGACACCGAAATGTGGGAAATAATACTTAACTCTCCTTGTGCCAACGAACCAATCGAACTGCAAGAATTGAAACAGGAGCTAGCCAACAACGTTTGTAACTGCAAGTTATGTGCTATCAATAAGTCTTCCCTAGAGATTGGCTTATATTCTTACGATAAGGAAGTGCAAGTGACGAATAGCAAAGGGAAGCAATCTCTGGAAGGATGCACTCAACAATTGCGTACTACTAGATCCTTCATTAATAGAAATACTTGTTACAAAGATATATTTTGTCCTGGATGCTACATTACTATGAGTCTTTTACACAACAACTCGCCAAAAATATTGAAAGATGAGGAATCCGAAATCAACCAAAAAACTGAAAGTTCAGACAAATCAACAGAAAACCTCGTTAACGTTGTAGAAAAATCAACATCGACTGTGGATAAATTAAAAACAAACATAACCAAATCCCTATGTGATATGAGTAGTCAATATTCTACGGATAAGTCAACTTCCTTTTCACGAAAAAAGAATTGTGATAGGGTGACTTTTGAAGAGATTCCCGTTGAAATACCTAAAATTTCAAAAATGTCTCGGAATTGCCTGTGCATGGATAACTTTGTCAATACTATTAGACCACCACTGCCCAACTATCTTTTTAGAAAATCATGATCTTTGTTAATAAATAATCGGTCATCACAAAGTTATTTAATTAGACCAATTTTTTAATAATAGAATAGGTACCTACTATTTTTGTCTTTCAAATAAATTAACAACAAATAAAGAATATTTTTATTTCAATGTATCTTTCAAATAATTAATAAATTAATATATAAACTCTGTAATTGTTAAAATTCATGTACAAAAATATGAGGTGCCGGGAGACAGTCCATTTATTTCGACTTCAGATCTTATGAGGCGGCATAGTGCTTTATAAATCTAGCTGACGGGTCAGAAACTTGCACCCATTTTGGCATCCAGTAGTACGGCGTGAAGTTATATTGGCCAGGGAAGGACTTTTCAAACACGTGCCGGTAATACTTCGACTCAAGACTGTGTGGCTGCAATCCAGGGAAACGTAAATTGTTTTCAGGTAACCTTTCCTTGATTATTTCTTCGATTGTTGTGAACAGTGATTTCTTTACAGATGCTACGCCGTCACTAAATGCCTCCTTGTGTCTGTATAAGATTGAATCGGGCAGTAGTCCACTTTTGGCGAAACTTTTACGCAGCAAATGCTTCTCAACTCCGTTCTGAGGTTGACGGAAGGATGGTTCTATGCTTAGATAGTGACTTGTGAATTGTATGTCTAAAAATGGCACTCTGAGTTCTAAACTAAACGCACTGGTCGTTCGGTCCGCCCTTAACCCATCGTACAAGTAGATGTCAGAAAGCAAACGTATGCTTTCTTCGTGCGCTGCTGTTTCATTTGGAGCGTCTCTGAAATAAATATAACCTTGGGCCAATTCGTCGGCGCCTTCACCGCTGAACACGACCGTGGTATCAGTGTTTTCTTTTATATATTTCGAGAGAAGGTACATCGGTAAACTTGCGCGTATCGTTGTGATGTCGAATGATTCTAAATGATAAATTACGTTATCTAACGCTTCTTTTACATCGTTCTCATCGAATCTAACTTCATGGTGTTCTGTACCGAGGTAGTCCGCAACTGTCCGCGCTGCAATCAAGTCAGGGGAATCCCCCATTCCTATTGCAAAAGTTTGAATTTTATATGGCAACTTGTGTATCTTAGCTAACTTCACAACTAAAGCTGTGATAAGTGAAGAATCTAAACCTCCACTGAGGAGACAGCCAATACGTCTGTCGGACATTAATCTCTTCTTGCAAGCTGCTTCCAATAAATATGCGGTTTTTTCGTACACATTAAATTTGGAAAGTTCATTCTCTGATACGAATGGAATAAAACGTGGAGGCGTCCCTGGCTTGAAATACTGCTCGGTATAATTGTATTTTACCGTCCCATCTTCCAAAATGTCCCATTCCTCGAAATGGCCAGGTGGGAATTGTCCCAGAGCTAGTTTTTCACCCAACTTCTGTTTTATACCAACAAGGCCTTTAGCTTCAGAGCTGATTGCCAAGATTCCTTTCTCATCATCTTGTAGTTTAAACAACGGCCTAACGCCGTAAGGGTCTCTCGCGATATAAATCTTTTTCTTCTCGCCATCGACCAAACAAAATGCGAACACTCCGTCAAGTCGCTTTACGGCATCGGCGATTCCGAAATTCTCATAGTTGTGAATGATGGCTTCCACATCGCAGTTAGTTTCATACGGATAGTGGTATTGTTCACGTAGTCTGTTGAAGTTGTATATTTCACCGTTGCAGATGAGAGTTATGCGAGGATAGCGATGTAGTCTCATGGGTTGCATGCCATGTAGTCCATCGACAATGGCCAGCCTCTGAAAACCCAGTATGGCTTTAGGTTCCCTCGCGTCTTGGTCAATGCGCCAAGCGTCCGGTCCACGGTGGACTATAGCCGAGAAGCATTTGAGACACGTTGCACTCAACCCGCCTTCAACTCCAAACGTCGCCCAAATTCCGCACATGATGACCTGAAAGAAAACATAATTAAGTATTAAATATGTGATTTGAAATTGTAAATATTTTATTAATGTATTCTAATTTCTAGGGGAGATTGTAATTTATTTTGCTGAATGAGGCTATTAGGTGTAATGGTAGGTAGATATTTTCCATATCAATATGCTTTTGCACTCGGCTTATAAATAGAAACATTATTCATTTTTAATTAAGCTTGTCCAAATAGCATATTAAACTATGTATCGTATCGTCGTTATCAACCCATATTCGGCTCACTGCTGAGCTCGAGTCACTTCTCAGAATGAGAGTGGTTAGGCCAATAGTCCACCACGTTGGCCCAATGCGGATGGCAGATTTAACACGCAGAGGTTTAAGAAAATTCTCTGGTATGCAGGTTTCCTCACCATGTTTTCCTTCACCGTTTGAGACACGATGTTTTTCTTCTCCGCTTAAATAATTAATTTCTTAAAATGCACACAACTTGAAAGTTGGAGGTGCATGCCCTGGAACGGATTCGAACCCACACCCTCCGGAATTGGAGGCAGAGGTATGAGTCTTTTACACAACAACTCGCCAAAAATATTGAAAGATGAGGAATCCGAAATCAACCAAAAAACTGAAAGTTCAGACAAATCAACAGAAAACCTCGTTAACGTTGTAGAAAAATCAACATCGACTGTGGATAAATTAAAAACAAACATAACCAAATCCCTATGTGATATGAGTAGTCAATATTCTACGGATAAGTCAACTTCCTTTTCACGAAAAAAGAATTGTGATAGGGTGACTTTTGAAGAGATTCCCGTTGAAATACCTAAAATTTCAAAAATGTCTCGGAATTGCCTGTGCATGGATAACTTTGTCAATACTATTAGACCACCACTGCCCAACTATCTTTTTAGAAAATCATGATCTTTGTTAATAAATAATCGGTCATCACAAAGTTATTTAATTAGACCAATTTTTTAATAATAGAATAGGTACCTACTATTTTTGTCTTTCAAATAAATTAACAACAAATAAAGAATATTTTTATTTCAATGTATCTTTCAAATAATTAATAAATTAATATATAAACTCTGTAATTGTTAAAATTCATGTACAAAAATATGAGGTGCCGGGAGACAGTCCATTTATTTCGACTTCAGATCTTATGAGGCGGCATAGTGCTTTATAAATCTAGCTGACGGGTCAGAAACTTGCACCCATTTTGGCATCCAGTAGTACGGCGTGAAGTTATATTGGCCAGGGAAGGACTTTTCAAACACGTGCCGGTAATACTTCGACTCAAGACTGTGTGGCTGCAATCCAGGGAAACGTAAATTGTTTTCAGGTAACCTTTCCTTGATTATTTCTTCGATTGTTGTGAACAGTGATTTCTTTACAGATGCTACGCCGTCACTAAATGCCTCCTTGTGTCTGTATAAGATTGAATCGGGCAGTAGTCCACTTTTGGCGAAACTTTTACGCAGCAAATGCTTCTCAACTCCGTTCTGAGGTTGACGGAAGGATGGTTCTATGCTTAGATAGTGACTTGTGAATTGTATGTCTAAAAATGGCACTCTGAGTTCTAAACTAAACGCACTGGTCGTTCGGTCCGCCCTTAACCCATCGTACAAGTAGATGTCAGAAAGCAAACGTATGCTTTCTTCGTGCGCTGCTGTTTCATTTGGAGCGTCTCTGAAATAAATATAACCTTGGGCCAATTCGTCGGCGCCTTCACCGCTGAACACGACCGTGGTATCAGTGTTTTCTTTTATATATTTCGAGAGAAGGTACATCGGTAAACTTGCGCGTATCGTTGTGATGTCGAATGATTCTAAATGATAAATTACGTTATCTAACGCTTCTTTTACATCGTTCTCATCGAATCTAACTTCATGGTGTTCTGTACCGAGGTAGTCCGCAACTGTCCGCGCTGCAATCAAGTCAGGGGAATCCCCCATTCCTATTGCAAAAGTTTGAATTTTATATGGCAACTTGTGTATCTTAGCTAACTTCACAACTAAAGCTGTGATAAGTGAAGAATCTAAACCTCCACTGAGGAGGCAACCAATACGTCTGTCGGACATTAATCTCTTCTTGCAAGCTGCCTCCAATAAATACGCGGTCTTTTCGTACACATTAAATTTGGAAAGTTCATTCTCTGATACGAATGGAATAAAACGTGGAGGCGTCCCTGGCTTGAAATACTGTTCGGTATAGTTGTATTTTACCGTCCCATCTACCAAAATGTCCCATTCCTCGAAATGGCCAGGTGGGAATTGTCCCAGAGCTAGTTTTTCACCCAACTTCTGTTTTATACCAACAAGGCCTTTAGCTTCAGAGCTGATTGCCAAGATTCCTTTCTCATCGTCTTGTAGTTTAAACAACGGCCTAACGCCGTAAGGGTCTCTCGCGATATAAATCTTTTTCTTCTCGCCATCGACCAAACAAAACGCGAAAACTCCGTCAAGTCGCTTTACGGCATCGGCGATTCCGAAATTCTCATAGTTGTGAATGATGGCTTCCACATCGCAGTTAGTTTCATACGGATAGTGGTATTGTTCACGTAGTCTGTTGAAGTTGTATATTTCACCGTTGCAGATGAGAGTTATGCGAGGATAGCGATGTAGTCTCATGGGTTGCATGCCATGTAGTCCATCGACAATGGCCAGCCTCTGAAAGCCCAGTATGGCTTTAGGTTCCCTCGCGTCTTGGTCAATGCGCCAAGCGTCAGGTCCACGGTGGACTATAGCCGAGAAGCATTTGAGACACGTTGCACTCAACCCGCCTTCAACTCCAAACGTCGCCCAAATTCCGCACATGATGACCTGAAAAGAAAAAATAATTAAGTATTAAATATGTGATTTGAAATTGTAAATATTTTTTAATGTATTCTAATCTCTAGGGGAGATTGTAATTTATTTTCCAAATCACTTTGCTTTTGCACTCGGCTTATAAATAGAAACATTCATTTTAAAATAAGCTTGTCCAAATAGCATATTAAAATGTCGTTATCAACAACATATTAGGCTCACTGCTGAGCTCGAGTCGCTGGCCTAATGCGGATTTCGCACACGTAGAGAATTAAGAAAATTCTCTGGTATGCAGGTTTCCACATGATGTTTTCCTTCACCATTTGAGACACGTGATATTTAATTTCTTAAAATGCACAAAACTGAAAAGTTGAAGGGTCAACCCCGGACTGGATTCGAACCCACACCCTCCGGAATCGAAGGCAGAGGTCAGGCTATCACGTCATTAAAATATGCAATGAATATAAATCATTTATGTACCTATTTTTAGTTTTATTTAGTTAACTGCCTCGTTGGTGCAGTGGTTAGCCTATGTGGTCTCTGATCCCGAGCTCCTGAGTTTGAGTCCTGGCTCTGAAATATCGAGTTTTTATTCTAAGTTTTCAGTCCCAAGTTATGAGGGCATGTTGAGCTATCGGTCCCGGTATTTATCATTAATATCTACCTAATTGTAGCCGTTAAATAATTTAACATTAACACTCTATAAGCCTACCATCCGCAATTGGAGTGGCCTGGCCCACTAGTGGAATATGAAATTCATCATAATCGAATCATCATAAAGAATATAATGAATTTCATCATTATAGGTCTAACATCCTTTTTCCTGAATGAAAATAATTAAGAATGTTTCCTTTTAATAAATGCACTAAAAGAAAGGTTTTAAAATATCCAAACTGTTAAACGATATCCACATGCAGCGCCGGATTAGCCACAGGGCGGTAGGTATAAGGAAGCCCCGCGCCCGAGAAAAAAAATTTGAAGGTCAATTTTGGTAGGCAATATTGACAAATATTTTTTTTTGCAAACAGCATACAATGATTCACCAAATGAAAGAACTTTGAGGGTCATTTTAAAATTAATAGCTTTTGAGTTATTCTCCTACTGTTCAAGCTTAATTCAAACTTGAATCTCCGAAGTAATAAACCTAAAATAAAAAAAAAATATAGAATATAGCATTTGTAGATTCCAGGAAAGTCTTGAACCTTCAAATTTTTGAAAATGAAGGGGGGAAAGGGCCGCCCTGTTTAAATTTGCTACAGGCCCCGCGCTAGCTTAATTCGGCACTGTCCAGATGTAGTAGACAAGTCCAATCAGTCGCGAGAATTTAATTAACTTAATTTAAATATTATATAAAAAAGTCCATAACAAATTGAGCAATAAAATATAGGTAGGTAAACTAATAAAGGTATAACCTATAAAAGTCGATAAACATAAGCCTTACCTCTCAACTTAAAGCTGTATTATATTCTGTCCACTTTGAATTAAATAAAACGAAACTTAATTCAATATTACTGTCACCGCAGAAATAATTCGCCGACTGACAACTGTCAGAAACTCGTGGTGGTATTTGTTGAATTGTGTACCAAAAATTAACGCGATTTTAATGCTAATGTCACTTTATCACACGCAATTAACGGCACATAATAAGGACAAGTCGACACTATTCACTAATATAATGCACCTAACAATTAAACTTGTGATAACATTGTGCTATTGATTGAAATTGCCAACGTGAAAAGCCTTTCACGATCTATCCCGACTGCTACCGATTGTGTTATAAGGAAGTCTTTATACCGGTAAATGTGCGATAGCAAGATCCGGTTATAGCACGGTAGATAGAGACAGCAGTTAATATGAGGACTATTTTAGACTGAAGAATGCATAACTCTGACATAGTAACGCATTATTGCGTCATATTCAATAGAACACGCTGCCGGCGATATTACAATACGACATGGTATTAACTGTATGTTAGTAACTAAGCCTCATCCTAAGTGAATGAGTAAGAATTAATATAGGGTCAACCAATGATGGTAAATAGTTACTGTTAGATGTGTTACTTGTGCATGAAAAATGAGGAAATTTATACAGAAATTCAATGTTAGTTGTGGTCAAGGTCAACGACGAACATTATTTAAACAAATAATACCTAAATATCGTCTACAATGTCGAGTTGTGTTTTCAGGAAGTGTAAAAACTATATATACATTAATATATAATAGACTTAAAGACAAAATTGTGTATGTTTGCGCTCAGTGTTGTAGTCGGATCATTTTCTGCGGTGATATTTTTAGGGACGTAACCAATCTATAGTATAAAATTATCATTGGGGTCAACAGTAACTTATTCATAACTAACGGACGTCCGCTACTTCGATGAGCGTTTTATAAGAACGTTGTGATATCTATATTTTGAACAATGTAACGAAATTACGTGTCTTTAAAGTAGGATTTTCTTATGGGATTCTTTAAATTGCAACAATTAGTGAATAACTGACCTAATATATTGAGATTTCTGACAGTAGCCTTGTCTTGATTAGGTTGTTATATATGTATTATATAATTGATAATTAATTGTCTGCATATAAGCAGGTTTATTTTAACTAGGAATTTATAATTATCTTATTGGTTATTATGTAGATATTCCAGTTTTAAACTGTTTTACCTACTTATTTTTTTTATTTGACGCATATCAATTACTAATACTTACATCAATACACATGAATAAAGTTTAATTGTCTGTTCCTGGTTTTAAAATAATTGATAGTTAAAGTGATTACCTATAGCAATGATAGGTTACGGCCCTACAAAATCACCGTAAAAAGTGATCAGAATAATAGGCTACAACACTGAGCACAATGCACTATTTTGTCTTTAATTCCATTATATATTGATTTACTAGCGGACGCCCGCGACTTCGTCCGCGTGGAATTTAGTATTTCACAAGTCCTGCGGGAAACTAAAGCCATACTCGAGGAGTACTGTTTACCAACAAACAAATTAAAAATGAGGGTATAAATCGCTAGTCATTTCACACCTACTAATAATTTTAAGGTTGTTCTTAAATTAATGAAAATAATTTTGATTAATATCTAAGCTTTGAATAATTACCTAATATATTTTGAAGATTCACACTAATATTATAATTGCGAAAGTTTGTGTGTATGCATGTGTGAAATTTGGAATGGAAATAGATTTTACTCTGGATTAACACATAAGCTACTTTTTATCCCGGAAAAATCCATGGTTCCCGCGGGATTTGTGAAAAACTGAAATCCACGCGGACGCAGTCGCGGGCGTCCGCTAGTATTTTACAAAAAACAATATATAAATGAAAATAAAAAAGTTATGAAATGACATGCATTTTCAACCCTCATTTCTAATTTGTTTGTTTGTAAACAGTAGGTACGTACTCCTCGTATGGCTTTAGTTTAAGTAAATTGTAAATTAAAAATTTAAATAATATATAGATGTATGTGTGAAGGCTGCCAATCCGCATTGTCCAGCGTGGTGGACTATTCGGCTAACCCCTCTCATTCTAAGAGGAGACTCGAGCTCAGCAGTGAGCCGAATATGTGTTGATAAATGAACAGATGTATATAACCATGAACTTTTCAAGGTTACAAAATAGCCCATGTTTCGCTCAAAGGTCAAACTCATCTCTATACTAAATTTCACTTAAATTGGTTTAGTGGTTTGGCCATGAAAATTAACAGACAGACAGATAGACCTTCGCATATTAGTATAAATTATGTGGGTACCGTAAACAGAATACTATATCAAAATACTAGCGGAAGCCCGCGACTTCGTCCGCGTGGAAATTAAATGTAAACTTTCAAACCCTATTTCACCACTTTAAAGGGGGGAATTTTAAAATTTCTTGAATCACGTTATATATCGTATGTTTTTAAAGATTTATGAATAAATTTTAAAAAACTGTAAATCTACTGTAATTAAGAGCTTATCATACAAACTTTTAACTCATATTCCACCCCCTTCTATTGTTATTTTAGAGTTAAAAAGTACCGTATGTTTTTCTCCAAGGTCCCATTTACCATTATACCAAAATTCACTTTGATCGGTTCAGCCGCTTAGCCGTGAAAATGTAATAGACAGACAGACAGACTTACTTTCGCTTTTATGATATTGCTGTGACGTAAATATATAAAAGCCGTGATAGCCCAGTGGATATGATCTCTGCCTCCGATTCCGGAGGGTGTGGATTCGAATCCTGTCTGGGGCACCTGCAATTTTTCAGTTGTGTGCATTTTAAGACGTTAAATATCACGTGTCTCAAACGGTGAAGGAAAACATCGTGAGGAAACCTGCATACCAGAGAATTTTCTTAATTCTCTGCGTGTGTGAAGTCTGCAAATCTGCATTGGGCCAGCGTGGTGGACTATTACCCTAACCCCTCTCATTCTGAGAGGAGACTCGAGCTTAGCAGTGAGCCGAATGTGGGTTGATAATGATGTGATGTTTTTGTAAAGCAAAAACAGCATCAAAGTAGTCATTCAACTGTGATAAACAAACACGCAAACAAAAGTTTTCACAACAAAACATTTCCCTTTCGTAATTTGGTGAGCTGACTTCCCACCAAATAAGAATCATTAATCTTAACTTGTTCTGAGAAAAAGCCGACCACGAAGTTGGAAACTTTCTTCAGTTGAGCAAACTTCTTTAATAGAATATATCAGTTCCAGGTGTTGACTTAACTTTTGGTCATCAGTATTCCATATTTCATGAGCATATCGTGCCTATACGAGAATTTCAGCAAAGCCTGATTATTACTTACTAGCAGACGCCGCGCGGTTTCACCCGCGTGGTTCTCGTTCCCATAGGAATCGGAGGATAAAATTTGACGGCCTCCGTGGCGCAGTGGTATGCGCGGTGGATTTACAATTGTACAAGACGGAGGTCCTGGGTTCGATCCCCGGCTGGGCAGATTGAGATTTTCTTAATTTGTCCAGGTCTGGTTGGTTACCACCCTACCGGCAAAGACGTACCACCAAGCGATTTAGCGTTCCGGTACGATGCCATGTAGAAACCGAAAGGGGTGTGGATTTTCATCCTCCTCCTAACAAGTTAGCGCGCTTCCATCTTAGATTGCATCATCACTTACCATAAGGTGAGATTGTAGTCAAGGGCTAACTTGTAAAGAAAAAAAAATGTACTTATAGCCTCGGTGATAGTGTAGCTACTTAACAGTAAAAGATTTTTTCAAATCGGTCCAGTAGTTTCGGAGCCTATTCAATGCAAACAAAAAAACAAACATAAAACCCGTTTGTCCGGGCTAATCTCTGGAACGGCTGAACCGATTTTAACGAGACTTTGACTTAGTTAAAGGGCGGACGAAGTCGAGGGCGTTCGCTAGTAATATTCTACTATTTACACAGTTGTGCTGTGTATACTTTTGTACCTACTAACCTGCCTAACGTGAATAATCAATATATATTATCTAAAATATAGCCTTGACGTAAACAGAGTACTGTAAGTTAAATTGAAAGCTTTATTGTATTTTTGTTATCTAAAAACATATCGCTTACATTATCCATTACTTCATATAGCGTGTTTGGTTTGATTTATTCATGCTGAATTATTTTTTTTCGTCAAAATATGTGATGTGTATAATTTTATTAAATTCCTATACATAGAAAACCTAGGTATTATTCATCATCATCATTAGCAACCCATATTCAGCTCACTATTGAGCACGACTCTCCTCTCAGAATGAGAGGGGCTAGGCCTTATAGTCCACCACGCTGGCCCAATGCGGATTGGCAGACTTCACACACCTAGAGAATTAAGAAATTTCTCAGGTATGTAGTTAATCAATACTTACTACTTCATCATTATCAACCCATATTCAGGTTGCTGAGCTCGAGTCTCCTCTCAGAATGAGAGGGGTAAGGCCAAGTCCACCACGCAATTCTCTGGTATGCAGGTTTCCTCTCGATGTTTTCCTTCACTGTTTGAGACACATGATATTTAATTTCTTAAAAGACACATAACTGAAAAGTTAGAGGTGCATGCCCCGGACCGGATTCGAACCTACGCTCTCCGAATCGTGGCAGAGGTCATATCCACTAGGCTATCACGGCTCAGGCAACCTAGGTATAATACAACGCAAATATTTCTCTCTCAACTCATACTCTGAAACTAGATTTAATGGTCAAATGCCGTGGCTTGCACAAGGTTTTTAACAAGTGTATGCCGTTATTTCCGTGCCTCGGAGAGCATGCTATGTTACGATCCAGTATTAACATTTGATAGTGATGGTTATAGATCTTCAATACTTACTACTTCATCATTATCAACCCATATTCGGCTCACTGCTGAGCTCGAGTCTCGTCTCAGAATGAGAGGCGTAAGCCCAAGTCCACCACGCTGACCCAACGCGGACTTCACACACGCAGAGAATTAAGAAAATTCTCTGGTATGCAGGTTTCTTCACGATGTTTTCCTTCACCATTTGTGACACGTGATATTTAATTTTTTAAAATGCACACAACTGAAAAGTTAGAGGTGCATGCCCGGATTCCAACCCACACCCTCGGAATCGGAAGCAAAGGTCATATTTACTGGGCTATAATGGCGAATTGCTGCTTATACCTACATCTTCAATTAGGGTTGGTGAGCTCACCAATCCTTAAAACTACTTTTCAAACCCAACACAGTTCGAATTCTATAATTAGTTACCATAACCTTGTTGACAAACTTTCAGCCTTTATAAATTAATGAGGTAAGTATGTCTTGGCTAAAGTACGCTCTCGTTTTAAAAATTGAAACCATGAATTAAAACCACGAATTATAAATATTGGAAGTCTCTTCTGTCATTATTAGATTTAAAAACTTGGTACCTCCGGTAGGAGTGTTCAAAACAGTGGGGGATTTACAAATTTGCCGCCAGTAGGCTATTGAATTTAGGCATACATATAGTTCGCAATCAATCTATACTAATATTATAAAGCTGAAGAGTTTGTTTGTTTGTTTGATTGAACGCGCTAATCTCAGGAACTACTGGTCCGATTTAAAAAAATATTTCAGTGTAAGATAGCCCATTTATCGAGGAAGGCTATATTATCCCCGTATTCCTACGGGAACAGGAACCACGCGAGTAAAACCGCGCGGCGTCAGCTAGTGTGTCAATAAAATTGCAAGTTTTAATATTTTAGTAAGACTGTACAGGATGTACAGGACTAAAATATTAAAATGACTAATAAATTCTTAAAAAGATTCGTTACATTTTCTGTATTTCTGTAGAAGAAAAACTTTTTTGGGTCAAATTTGCCGGCCCCTAAAATCTGCCGCCCTAGGCTCCAGCCTACTTAGCCTACTGGTAAATCCACCACTGGTCCAAAACGAACACACCTATAGAAAAAATATAGCATACCAACAAACTCTGTTGGAAATTATGATGTAGACTGAAAAAAAAAGAAATATGTTACTCTTCAGAATTAAATTAAAATAAATTAAGACTAAGAATTAAAATAATAATAAAATCTAAATTTTAAGTAAATTAATAAATTATTATAACAAATCCACACCATCTAATTGTTCACAAGGTACCCATCCTCTGGATACTCCACCCAGGTAACCCTCTGGATGGCAAGACTTATCCTTTGTACGTATTCTTCAGTGTTTGAAAATAGGACTTATTATCAACATAAAATAATAAAATATATTAATTTAGAGATGAAAGTTGCTTATTCTTTACAACTACTTATTATAATATTTTATTGACACAGATATAAAAGCAAAACTCTATGGAAAAAGTCCCATTTGTTTTTTCGAGTGTTATCAACGAATTTGCCAGACTATAGCGTACATCTTTATCTTTATACATCAGGATTCGCGGGCCTCGCCCCTTGTTCTTTCTATTGCTAAAACGTTATATGTTCTATGGTTGGAACCATAGCTGGGCACCGTTAATCAAATAGTTAACTTCGTTAGTCGATAATCCGCTACAAAAAAAGTTAGCTTCGTTAAACGTTAAAGCGTTACATTCCAGAAGAATTAACGCAAGTTAACGTTAATCGTTAATCCGTTAATATGACTGTGTAATATTACATTTTTATATCATTGTGTGAGATCACCATTGAAAAAATAAGGATGAGCACTGGGAAATAGTGCCATAATTTGTTTTTTGTTGATTTTATCTATATTTAACATAAATATAGTAATTTGTTGATCACTTTGAAAAAAAAATCAGTCATCATTTCTTACTTGTCTGAACCTGCTTTTCGCATCGCGCGGTAAATAGTAGGCATTGGATTAACGATTAACGGACTTCTGCATATTAACGGAAGTTAACGTGTCCGTTAACATTTTATAAAGTTAACTTAAAAGTTAATCAAAATGTTAACTTCGTTAATTAACGGATTAACGAGTTAATGTTCAGCTATGGTTGGAACTCAATAAAGTTATATGTATCACCAAATAACTGGTTATTTCCGTGTTTCGAATATTATGACGCAAGTGAGTATAAAATAGGTACGTGTATAATAATTAATTAATTGTACGAATATGTATTTGTTACTCCACAGTAGAACACTATCAATATTTTATCAGGTGGAGAGAAAACGATCCGTGTAGGTATAACCGGATAAGGCCAGGGACAAATTTAATAAAACAAAGACTTGATAACAGGTTGATACTTGATTATGAGATGAATTTGTATTACACTATCGGTCACACGTGGATTCGCCAGCGTGGAACTTTCTATATTTAAACGTTTTTTACTGGACTCTCAAGAAGGTTGATGTTTTTTATTGAAGGTAAATCTAAGTCTCTACGGAGGTCGTTATTGCGTACAAACCACGGTGCGCCTGTGATTTGTCACAGAAACCGGTTTTGCAATGTTTGGAGCGGCTTTAGGGTCGTTTTGGGACGGTGGGCAAACACTACACTAGCGTAGGTTAAGATCGGAACGGGCAGTGCGTGTCTCTTTAATCAAATGTATCAGCTAATCTTATTATTATTATCAGGCTAGCGGACGCCTGCGACTTAGTCCGCGTGGAATTCAGTTTTTCACAAATCCCGTGGGAACCATGGATTTTTTAAAAGTTAACACACAAAATATTTCTAACTCCTGTTGAAAACGTACGAGCAATTCCACTGCGTCCAAAAACTGCTCATTCTCGCATAGAAGATGTGGATGGACAAACTGAAATGGTGGAAAATAGAAAATGAAACGAGTTACAAGTTTGTCTGTTATGTTTTATTTGATAAAAAATAGAATTTGCAAAAACTGATACGAATCCAAAGCAATTTTTTTATTACAAAATAAGAAAAATATAAAATTACCTATATAGAAAATACTTAGTGGCGGATTTTTAGGTTTACCGTCAGTAGGCTATAAATAGGTACATAGTACCTAAATGTAAAGTATAAATACCTATAATGTAAAAGTAAAGTAATCGATAATAAAGCCAAAATATTTTTTTTTATTATTTATCTGTCTGTCTGTCCGTATTTTTTGTTGACCAGGTATCAAGCTGAAACTACTGAATAAATTCCAGTAAAATTTTTAACTACTGAATAAATTACATGATTTGAGACCATAATACGAAGGATACTTTGAAATATGTAGGTCGTAGGTGCCCGCTAGTCTGTAAATCACAAAGAGGAAATATTTGATTATTTGTTTACATTGAATAGGCTCCGTAACTACTGAACCAATTTGAAAAAATTTTCACTGTTTGGAATCTACAGTATCCTCATGTGCTATAGTCAATATTTTATCCCCCTACTCCTACGGGCACGGAAACCACGCGGGTGAAATCAGCGCGGCATCAGTTAGTTGGCAAATATTTTCGATCGTAACGTGCGTGACACGTGCGTAGTAGTAGTACGTACCTATTTAGGTACATCTGCAGTTCTCCTTTGTTTTTTGGAGTTTATTGGAGTTTACTCCTTAAGAATCGATTTTTATATATAAGGCGCCCGGTATGAGAAAAATCCGAGGGGTAAAACCAACTGAACTAACGAAAAAGTGTCACGTTTTTGGTGCGCACCTTTAGTGCGCAACTTTCTAATTTAGCTGTGAGTGTATTGAGACGTACATAGGGTATGCTGTATAGGCGACTATACCTATATACTATATGTTATTGGGCTTGTTTGTTTAATGATTATATCATTGTAAGAGTAAAATATATAATGTGAAGTATATTATAAAGTCTATTAGTTATTTTACAATTCTATACATTTAGTCTTCTTTAACATAAGTATTACTAAAGCCCTACTCGATGTGCACTGTTTACCAACAAAAAAAAGTGTGTATGTTAAAAAAAACAAAAAGTTAGCTCGAAGCACGTCTCAATACTCGCGCCTTATAAGTGAAAGGTGCGCAACCGAGGTGCAGCAGGCCGCGGCGTGCGCACCCGCCTACAGCGTGCACATGGGTGCGATGTGCAAGTTGTTGGCGGCACAGCGCACGGTGAAAGGTGCGCAGAATAGGTTGCGCACAAAAAACGTAACGCATGTCATTTCATAACTTATTGGAGTTTACTCCTTAACAATCGATTTTTCATTTATACCCCTCGGTACGTTTTTTGTGCGCAACCTATTCTGCGCACCTTTCACCGTACGTAGCCGCCATAGCGTGCACATGCCCAGCGCGTCCGCACGCACGTGCACGCTGTTGGCGGGCGCGCACGCAGCGCTGCACCTCGGTTGCGCACCTTTCACTTTTCAGGCGTTGCTATTGAAAAGAGTAAACTCCATTCGTGCGACGGAGCTGACACACTTTTTTTTTTTATTTTAATTACTCTGACGGACTCCTAAAAAGAGGAGGTTCTACGTTTGGCTCTATAAATGTTTTTCTATTATTTGATTTTAAGGATATTCATGTTTTTATTACAGCGGTTTTTGAAAGTATCACAGGAACTTTGTAATTTAAAAGGCTTTAATTAAAACACGAATTCAAACTGATCAGAAGATAGCACATAATACGATGCTATTTTTCACTTTTCAGGGTAGGTTATTTTTGTGTTGGAAGTCGGTTGTATTTTTTTTATTAAAATTTTTTGATCTTATATTATGCCTATATTATTGTAACCATCTGGGGGGGGGGGGGAGTGGGTATCAAAAGCCCGGTGGTCCTTTGTCGCCGTGCTGGCTGTGTTAGTTAATGTATTTGAGCGCCTGTGCCGATGTGCTTATTGGGATATCCGTGAGGAGGGTTTAGGGCGTTCGGGCCGTGTGGCTCTTCCTTAGTTGTGAAGTGCTTGTATAACTCGTGGCCGGTGCCAGCAGCGTTCACTGCACTTATGCCATATTTCTGAAAAAAAAAATGAAAATATTGAAAACCTCCGAAGGTCATGACATTATTTATTACACTCTCGATCAAGTCACACTGCTGAGCTCGAGTCGCCACTCAGAATAAGAGAGGTTAGGGCAATAGTCCACCACGCAGGCACATTGCGAATTGGCAGACTGATACACGCAGAGAATTAAGAAAATTTTCTGGTATGCAGGTTTCTTTACGATGTTTTTCCTGCACCATTTGAGACACGTGATACTTAATTTCTTGAAATACACAACTGCAAAGTTGGAGGTGCATGCCCCGGACCGGATTCGAACCCACATTTTCCCCTCCGGAATCGAGGCAAAGGTCATGTCCACTGCGCTATCACGGCTCTCTTATACCCAGTTTACTAAAGTACCTATTACATACATATTTTCGCAAGTATAAGTAGTTGGTAAAGTGATCATACACCACAGTGTAGTCTTATCACTATATTTATAAAAAAAGAAAAAAATGGGTGTATGAAATTGTTTAGGCTGGTTTTACAGTCACGCTGATAAGACGCTGACCGTCGACGCTAACAGACGAAATATATGAACACCTAGGGAGCGTTTCAGAATAACGGATGATGACGGTTTTTTAAACTATATACATATAAATTAAGAGTATAATAGTAAAGCAATTTTGTAAAAGGAACAGGGTATCTGCGATCATTACTTTCGGAGCTACAGGGATTTAAAGAGTCAGATTTTCGGCGCTGCCGCGGATCCCTGAAAAACGCCCCATACAAAATGGCACGAACTAATGACGTCGTAGGCAATGTAATGATCGTTAGATTTGTATGTGCGTTCAAACAAAATTACTAATATCTTTGTTATTTGTTCGTTTATGTTTATAGTTCATTTAATAAAAAATGTCATATTTAATGTAAGGAAGCTAAAACTGTATGAATTTTCATCTAATTACGATAAAATATTTTTAATAGATTTTGAAATTTTATAATCTCATTTATTTTGCAAATATACAGACAATCTTTGCTTTTTATGTATAAATTAGTTAACATTGACCCTATTTACCCGAATGTATCATAAAAATCAATATATTCAAACCTAGTCATCATCCCCTTAGTTCGGCGCGCTACGCGCTGAGCCATCAGCGCCGACGGTCAGCGTCCGGTCAGCGTGACTGTAAAACCTGCCTTAATTGATAGTGTAGACTGTAGGTGTATCATTAACGCTTGATAATAAATGTTAGTAAAGGTCGGAGATCATTACCCGCGAAGTAGAGTGAGTGTGACGTGGTACAAAAAACATTATTATGTTAGAACTACTAACTGCTTGGAGTTTTGTTTTGCAGCAGTGGCGTAGCAAGTGGGTGGAGGGGGGGGCGATAGGCGCCATTCGAAAGGGCGCAGCAGCAAGCGTCACGATTGCAATAATTGAATATATAATAATATTAATTCGTGATCGCTGTAACAGCTGCAAAATTTAAATCTGCAGTAATGTTGGGCTCGCTCGGTTGGCCATTTCTTCTCATAATATACCCTTTCATAGCAGCAACAATAAAGTGTTCAATACAAAAAAGGTCCGTTAAATAAAATAATTTAATTTTAAAGTAATAATTTAAATAGGAGGGAAATCAAATGTTATGTAAGTAGTTGCCGACAGAAGAGGCGTTGGTCACAGAAAGAAGTCTTGGTTGAACAGGAGGAAGAATGTTAGGGAGTGGACCTACTGCAAGCTTATTATTTACCCTCGCGAAAAATAAAGAAGAGTTTACGAAACTGATTGCCAATCTTTGCTAATGGGAAATGTACTCGATAAAGAAAGAAAATAAGAGGGGGGTTTTGGGATAATTTCCAGGCTACCACAGGCGGCGAACACCCTCGCTACGCCACTGCGTTACGCGCATACAATATACGTGCAATATACGCATTTACGTCATAGCCCAGTGATGACCTCTGACTCCGATTCCGAAAGGGTGTAGGTTCGAATCCGGTCCGGTGCACCTCTAACTTTTCAGTTGTGTGCATTTTAAGAAATTAAATAACGGTGAAATAAAAACATCGTGAGGAAATCTGCGTACCAGAGAATTTTCTTAATTCTCTGCGTGTGTGAAGTCTGCCAATCCACATTTGGCCAGCGTGGCGGACTATTGACTTTATCCCTCTCATTCTGAGAGGAGACTCGAGCTCAACAGTGAGCCGAATACGGGTTGTTGATGATGATGATGATTTAATTAGAATATATATCTACATTTATAATTTTCATTATCTCTCTAAAATTAAAAAAAATAATCTTACTATAACTTTTGCTGTTGTTTTAGCAGTTTTAGTTGCGCTACTCCTCGTGAGTTTGGGTTTGGCGTGTGTTCCAGAAACTATGACCATAATGGTCAAAATCACCAGAAAGAAGTACAATGTCTTCATAATTGATCACTTGGTCACACTCGACTAAATCGCACACAATCTGGACTGATACTATAATGTGTACCATATTTTGCTTTTATAATATATATCTACGTTTTATAACATAGTTATGAATATCGTACATTGTAGTGCAGGGTTTTTTGTTAATTTATTTATTGTACGTTCTGTATAGGTAGTATTTTTAAATACGTTATTAATATTATGTTTCTCACATGTAACGTATGATGTATTTTTAAAGTAATAATGAATCGTCTACTAAATCCTTTTTTAATATAAGCGATAAAAAATAGTCACTTATAATAAAATCTTATATTAATTTTTATTCATATAAAATAATTTATAGATAGTTTGTGGTATTGTAGGAGGATCTACTGAAACGATATAAAACGAAAAGAAAGTCACGTTATTTGTGAGTATCATAGGTTATGTTTTATTCCCATATTCTGACGGGAACGGGAACTACGCGTGTGAAACCGCAGGGTATTTCTTATTCTATACTAATATTAAGAAGTACCTAGGTAAAGTTCAAGTTAGTAAATTGTTTTACCAATAGAAAGCAATGTTCTTTGTGAATGTCACAGCCCCGCGTCGAATTTGACGCGGTTGAAGCCACGGGCGTCTTCTAGTAATTAATCTATATATATAAAAATTAATTGCTGTTCGTTAGTCTCGCTAAAACTCGAGAACGGCTGAACGGATTTATCTTATCTTGGTCTTGAAATGTTCGTGGAGGTATAGGGAAGGTTTTAAAGGTAAGATAAATTAGTATAATTGCCGGGAATACCATAAAAACAACCCTTTTCTATTTCCCATACAAACTTTTAAGAGTCAAGCGGTAGGGGTAGGGTAGGGGTAGAGGTATAGAAGGGTAGATTAGGGATAGAGAATAAGTGCACTTATGTCAAAACGAAGCTTGACCGGGACCGCTCGTAATCATATAAAAATATTTAATATTCTTTTGAGGCACTAGTTTTTTTTAAAATATATCAGTAATTAGTAACGGTAGTGCGCAACAATCATACTCGTAGTTACGCATCCTCCGCGAATTTGTTATAATTCTTGTTTTTAGGGTTTAGACGACGTGATGGAAAAACGGATTAAGAAAGTTTATACTTCTTTTGGGTATAGACGAATTATTATAATAATTTATATTATTGTCTCATAGTCCGATGGTTACGGTAGATATGCCAATAAAAGTGAATACACTTGCTTTGAAAATGAATAGCAGTTCGTACCTACGTAAGTAGTAAAATCAAAATCTGAATCAACTATACCTACATTTGCCATTACATCATACTGTACTTTTAGCAGACTCAGAAGTGGATTACAAAAATAAGAAATCTATGTCGAACAAAGGTTATAATTCACAACATTTGTCAGGACAACTAACACACTTCCCTTTTCCACTCAAGTCACTCTCCCCGCCTCATAAGTAACCCATAAAGAATTAAACAACAAGAAATGTAGACGGCTCGAACGCCACGAACACACTGAAGCCGACCGTACGACGAGCGCCATATATCGCAAGTCGTTCCCGCCAATCGATAACTACCCCTCTCGAACTCCCCACTCTTTACGGAAACAAATCGCGTCACCTGACCATATTCGACTCACACTACTATTTTCTACAGTACGTACTCGATCATATGACGTAAAGAAAATATGTACGTACTTACCTACAATGTACGGAACCCTTGGTGGACGTCGGATTCACACATGTCAGGTGGTTGACCTGACTCGAACCCTGGACCCGTACTATTATATCATACTAAACTGAAAGGGATATAATATTGAATCCCAATGGATACCCCTATAAATTCAGTAAATATCGGTCCCCAATTTGATCCAGGATTGATTCCAAAGCTCCTATTTTCGAGGGAGTTCGCAATATTTTTTTATATTGTGTAGTAGGTACGAAATCCCTAAACGACGTTCTTACTGAACTAATAAAACGATTTCATAAAACCCGTATGTAAATTAAAGGTGATTTCTGTGGAAAATCCGAATTAAAAATGTTAAATAGTTTAATTATCTATATTTCTACATATTTTATTGGGTTTCTTGGCTACCTAGCGAGGATAATTTAAAAACAGTGGTTTTCCGTAAGTGGTCCTAGAGAATTAAGCCCTCATTCGCAAGAGAGTTTTTAACGGACGATAAAAAAGCGCTCAAATGAACTTGTAGTATGAAGTTAAATGAAGATCTATTTCCAACGCCCAAAATTTAAAATGCAACACTGTTCGAAAAAAGACGTTTTGTTTTAAAAACGTTATCGTGTGAACATATTATATATATATCTTAGAGTATGTTGTACCTATGAATTATTGGATATCTGTAACTAAGAAGTGTACATAATATTTAAAAATTGTGAAAGTTGTGAAAATTTTTTAATAGCTAAGCATTAACCTAATTTATCCATGTAATTAAATGTAAGCATGAATTTAATGTATTAGCGGTTGATTTTCCTTAATAAATAAATAAATCAATATACTTAGGAATGCATTTGTATTTTTTTTTATTCTACAAAAAATATATTGTTAATGATAAAAAAATAATAAACAAAAAGAGAACAGAAAAACAAAGAACAATCATTAGCGGGTAGTAAGATAAATATCATAATTATAGTGTGAGTATACCGCTGCCGCGACGCTACAGAGTTGTATTTGAAATCTTTTTTAACGTTCGTTAAAAAACTCTCGTGCGATTGACAGCCAAGGATAGGGTATAAGTTATAGAATACTCCGTTTTACTGAATATTAAAATACCTTATCATGCATACCTAACTATTTTACGTGGATATATAGATACTTAGGTAAGTGGTGATGCTTTTAAGGGAGTGTGGTTCTTATTTATACAGGAAGAAAATTTTTTTAGTGCGGATATTTTTATATTTTGTACATAAACAAAATTTAATGATCACGTATTTTTTCTTTTTTTTTTTAACTCAAAAATAACAAAATTATCGTTAGCTAAAGTTATTTACTTTTGAACAGAATTTTAGGGTCACCCTATTGTGCGTTTATTTTATTTTCGTTTGATACCTAAAGGACGTCACCAGATCACTTTTAAGCTGAATATATCTTGTTTAGTAATAATATGTACATTATTTTGTTATTTTAGAGACATAAATTAAAAAAAAAATTACATAAAATGTATCGAACTGTTTGTAGATTTATATTCTATTAATGATACAGAACCACGAAAAAAAATATCCGCACTAAAGACCGAATCACCCTGTATAAAACGTTTATAAACAACTTTTGGACTAGGTGAAGCTTCGCTTTGACGTACCAGAAAGCTAAATCGCTTGACGGTACGTCTTTGTTGGTAGGGTAGTAACTAGCCACGGCCAAAACCTCCCACAAACCCAAACTTATGTGCACTTCTTCCCTATCCCTTCCCTACTAACCTACTTCTACCCAAAATAGACTGATGAAATTAAACATCTCAAAAAAGTTCAAATAATTTATTAACATAATAACACGAACAAACTTATAACTAAGTAAATATTTAT
Source organism: Bicyclus anynana (assembly GCF_947172395.1). Classification (NCBI taxonomy): domain Eukaryota; kingdom Metazoa; phylum Arthropoda; class Insecta; order Lepidoptera; family Nymphalidae; genus Bicyclus; species Bicyclus anynana. Next base: position 6,530,909 of record NC_069095.1, read on the forward strand.
ATAAAATAAGGTATTGTTTTTCTACTTTTTCAAGACGGCTTAGCTTAGTATGCAGTATATAATGTGTAGACAAACGTAGGGAGTTGCTAATCGTATAAGATCCGGCATTAGAAATATATAAATTACATTACTTAACTGTTTATATCTGGCAACTCCACAGTTGAAGTGTGGAAGCAGGCAACCTTTGCTTTTTGAATTCTTTTGGGTCTATTCTTTTAACTACGATTTTTTTTAACTAACCAATGATGAAAGGAGATTAAACGAATAAAAAAAATATAATAATTTAATACTATTCCTCCGCAATTTAACTAGGCAACCCTTGTGCAATGTGTTATATTATTATTTATACAATATTTTTTATTATTTATTTCATAACCCAAATGAATAACAGATGAGGGTTTATATTTATTATGCCGGATCTCATACTATAAGTAACGATTTGATAAACGGGTTTGGTTGTTATAAGAGTAAGTCTCTTTCTTTATCACTTTAGATAGTATATAACGTTTCAGCTTTTACGTTCCTTTAAGTTAACACACACAAAAGTATTACTTTTTTTTTTCTGATTGTGTAAGTGCCGTAGGCTTCTTATGGGACCTCAGCAGTGTAACAGGGAGGTTTGGGCGAGCGTAGAAGCATTTTTTTTAAATTCTTTACAAGTTAGCCCTTGACTACAAACTCACCTGATGGTAAGTGATGATGCAGTCTAAGATGGAAGCGGACTAACTTGTTAGGAGGAGGATGAAAATCCACACCCCTTTCGGTTTCTACACGGCATCGTACCGGAACGCTAAATCGCTTGGCGGTACGTCTTTGCCGGTAGGGTGGTAACTAGCCACGGCCGAAGCCTCCCACCAGCCAAAAAGTATCGCCTGATAGAGCCCGAAGGCAGAAGCAGAGACTCGGATAAAGTGTTAATGCTGCCTACTTACTGCTACATCCAACGGTAAAGCGACTTCCGGGAATAGCATAACTAGGTATAGCTTTGTCAAACACATTAAGGCAGCTTAGTTAGAACTTAGAAGTTCTAAAACCAGTCTGATATGAGTTACGTTAATGATGATTGAAGCAGAGTAGATGGGCGGAACGACTCTCTAAGGGTGTCTCCTCTGAGACTCGGATAGTGTTAATGCTGCCAACTTACTGCTTCATCCAACGGTAAAGCGATTTCCGGGAATAGCATAACTAGATATGCCGTGCGTATCAGTTTTGTCAAACACATTAAGGCAGCTTAGTTGGAACTTGGAAGTTCTAAAACCAGTCTGATATGAGTAACGTTAATGATGGTTATGGCTTGAGGCAGACGTTCTATGCAGGCTTCCGTTTGTGCTCAGTTTCTGTTGCGGACGTGTTCGTATATCTCGTGGCCCGTACCAATTGCGCCTACTGCTCCTAAGCCGTGTTTCTGGAAAGGAAAAGTAAATAAAATGATACGCCTCGTATAAAACGTTATTTAATTCACTGCTAATAATTCTCTATTAATCAATCATCATCATCATCATTATCAACTCATATTCGGTTCACTGCTGAGCTGGGGTCTCGTCACGCTGGCCCAATGCGGATTGGCAGGCCTCACACACGCAGAGAATTAAGAAAATTCTCTGCTATGCAGGTATCCTCACGATGTTTTTTCTTCACCGTTTGAGACACGTGATTTCTTAAAATGCATACAGCTGTAAAATTGGTGGTGCATGCTCCGGACCGGATTTGAATCCACGCCCTCTGGAATCGGAGACAGAGGTCATGTCCACTGGGCTATCACGGCTCTTCGTATACCAGGTTCGTATACAGCGTTTTTGTCGTTTGGAAAATTGGAAATAATTACATGATTTTTAAATTAAGTTTTGTAAGAAACCCTTAAGTTTTATTAATTAATATCGATATATGTCAGACCCTTATTCTATGTATCTACTACAAATTAATGTTGTATAAATTAAATTTGATATGAGTCAACTATTATTACATTTTCCAAGTTGTTTTGATATTTCAACTATTTATCTTATGATTCAATGTAAATTCTTTTGTTATTCAAGTGACAAGAACAATTTTTATTAAGTAACGATTTTTACATAATCAACTCTTTTCGGAACAAAATAGCAATTGTAACGAAGTGTTTGAAAATAATGTACTAATACATATAAGCTAGATGCACCAACCTACAACTTTGTGTGTTTTTTACCTGTAACATTTATTTTTCTATGTGAATTCTGCCAATCCGCATTGGGCCAGAGCGGTGGACTAAGGCCTAAGCCCTCTCTCTCTCATTCTGATAGGAGACTCGTGCTCAATAGTGAGCCGAATATGGGTTGTTAATGATGATGATGATACTAATATACGCACAATATAGCTAACTTACTCCTTCTTGAATTAACACATTGAATTTTACTTACGATAATTTTGCCGCCTTTTTTGATAACGCTTCCAGCCCCGCCTTTTGGGTTCGCCTGAGTACCGCTGAAGAACGCCAGCATTGCGAAAATCATTACAAACAAGCTCAAAACCTTCATGTTTAAATTTACTTGAGTTATGCACTGAGTTAGTTGCACTAGCAATCTCGGTAGCCAAACACCTCGAATGATGTCTATTTGCCGTACATTCTGAATTTATATTGCTTGAAGATGAGGATGTACGCGCACTGTGGTTTTGTATTTGTTGTACATAGTTATTCAAATGTGAAACAATATTTCTCAAAAGCGTTGCCGTAGTGACAGATAACCCTACGATTTACCCACATGCGTACAGTTTGTGACTAAAATATTAAGTAAACCGTGTAAAAAGCGGCTGGCGCTTTAAGATTTACATTGCAAAAAACTTGGTAATGACTATGCGACGTGATTGAAATAGTAAATGGGGTAATAAAGTAGTTTTGTGTCAAAGGAATTCCCTTACGTCAAAAATCGCTGAGTTGAGGTTTTCCGAACTTTTAATAGGAATTGGGACGATTAAAAAAAAAATAGATATCCCTACTAATATTATAAATGCGAAAGTAACTCTGTCTGTTACGCTTTCCCGCTTAAACCTCTCAACCGATTTTGATGAAATTTGGCACAGACAATCTTTAGACCCTGAGAAAGGACATAGGCTATTTTTTATTGCGAAAAAAAGGGATGAAGACTTTGAAATAGAGGTTGAAAGTTTGTATGGGATTTCTTAATTTTATTTCTTAATAAAAAAGATAAAACTATGAAACTTTGTATTTAAGCACTTGATAAGACATAATTAAACATTTCTTCTAGCGTTTTTGAAATTTCAACCTGTGAGGGGATGAAATAGGGGTTGAAAGTTTATATCGATTTTCACGCGGACGAAGTCGCGAGCGTCCGCTAGTGGGGTTATAAAACAAGAATAACAAAACGAAAATATATTTCTTTTGTCTGTTTTATTTATGCGTCATATCGCATTAATCTTTCGATCTACTTAACGAAATTTCAGGCAATTTTCACAACGTACGAGTATGTTAAATATTATATTCTTAATGGCTGCTTTGTTGAGTTTTAAAGTATTGATGAAATTCGGAATTTTAGATAGAAGAATGGAAATATGATTTTTGTGAAAAGAAATAAACATTGCCATTCTTTTGTAGTCGTCGGGTAGAAAGTATAATAGAAAGGAATTATTCTTTAAAGGCTTTTTTGTTACGTATATTTAAATCATTTATGTCTCACTATTTAACATTGCCGTGAGCCGTGATAGCCCAGTGGATATGACCTCTGCCTCCGATTACAGAGGGTGTGGGTTCGAATTCGTTCCGGGACATGCACCTCCAACTTTTCAGTTGTGAGCATTTTAAGTAATTAAATATACCGTGTCTCAAAAGATGAATGAAAAACATCGTGAGGAAACCTTATCACAACAAATCCTTAGTGCGTTTTAGTAAATTTACGGTAAAACTTAGATAAATTATGACTAGCGGAAGGCCACGACTTCCTCCTCGTGGAAACCCTTTTAAATCTTTTACCTAAAGGGAGAAAATTACGTCATAATTATAAACCGTTTACGCGCAGCTCGCACAATGGAAGCTCTGAAAAGGATTTTTTTCTTTGCTCTTTCTTATTTTGCCACATTTTGTCATGATTTGCTTCTGTTAATCGTACCGTCAGGTTATACCTATGTATAACATTACGGTATTCAATAAATGGACTATCGAATACAAAGATAACTTTACAATTCGAACGCATTCCTGATTCGTAACTCCTGAGTTAATAAAATTGTGATATTTTTCGAATAATACAAATTAGTTAAACTATCAATATGCAACCAATATCAATCTATATTCGGCTCACTGCTGAGCTCGAGTCTCTTCTCAGAATGAGAGGGGTTAGGCCAATAATACACCACGCTGGCCCAATGCGGATAGGCAAACTTCACATACGCAGAGAATTAAGAAAATTCTCTGGCAGGCAGGTTTCCTCACGATGTTTTCCTTCACCGTTTAAGAAACGCGATATTTAATTTCTTAAAATGCCCACAACTGAAAAGTTGAAGGTGCATGCCCCGGGCCGGATTCGAACCCACACCGGAATCGGAGGCAGAGGTGAGAGGTCATATCCACCGGGCCTCACGGATTATTAATTTACCTACTTGTTATTTGCAAAATTTAAAACGGATTTTGGATTTCCCTTTGATGTATTTTCACTAAAATACCTCCTTTGTCTGTTACATTGTTAATTTGGTCACGTTGGTCACGTAGCATTATTCTATCTGTGAGGATAAGATTGTCAGCGGATTTTCCTAGAGGTAAACTATAATGACTATGTATGTATGTATATATGTATACCAAAAATATATTTTGCAATCCCAGTAAATCAGTGTAAAACTACTTCATTGTAGTCGTCGGGTAAAAAGTTTAATAGAAAGGAGTTATTCTTTAAAGGTTTCTTTGTTACTTATATCTAATCTAGGTAGTTACCTATACCTACGCCTCAGGCACTTTGTAGGACCGTGTTCTTTAAGTACATGCCCAGTAAAATGTTGCTCTGTTTTGTAGCAATGGTTTTCCATTTACAATCTGGTGGACTATTTACTTTAGTCAATTATTACCTACATACCTTAAAAAATATACTTCTATCTATAATATTATGTTATTTTAAGAAAATATTTTAATATTAATTACAAAAAAAAATATCACGTGTCTTGTCTTAACCGGTAAACGAAAAACATCGTGTCAAAACCTGCATACATGAGAATTTTCTTAATTTTCCATGTGTGTGAAGTCTGCCAATCGGCATTGGGCCAGCGTGGTCGATTATTAGCTTAAATCCTTTCATTCTGAGAGGAGACTCGTGCTCAACGGTGAGTTGAAAATGGGTTATTCATGATACTAATATTATAAAGAGGTAAAGTTTGTTGTGTTGAAGACGGCAATTAACTGAACCGATTTAAAAAAATATTTTATCACTTGAAAGCCACATTATTTGTGAGTCTCATGGGCTATATTGTCCTAGTATTCTCATGGAAACGAGAACCACACGGCTGAAACCGCAGGCCGTCGGCTAGTTCTATAGAAAAGGATATAGTTTCTGATGTTGTAGGGGGTAATCTCTGGAACTACTAAACCAATTTTAAAAATTCTTTTACTATTTAAGCCACGTTATTTACGAGTGTATAGGCTATATTTTATCTCTGTATTCCCACGGGAACGGGAACTGCGCAGGCGAAATAGCGGGGCGTCTACTAGTCATCTATCCATCAAAGTCAAGTGTATTATTATGCAAGAATCTCTGCGTAACTCACTCGCTTCCAGTGATAAATGGGTAATGCATTGTATTGTAAAAGAAATGTATCCCTTAACAATAAGCGAGCACTGAGAAAATGCTTATTCAGATTTCTTGCCTGAAAGCTCGAGAGAATAAACGAGGCGGACGGCACTAACTGAGAGAGATAGATGGAGGAAAGTGTTACACGCTGGGTTCTTATTTCTTATAGACAGATAGAGTAGAAAATTCTAGATTTTAAAAATAATAACTGATATTGATATATAGTCTGCGATAGCCAGACATACCCCATGGTTCATTTGAGGAAGGTTGAAAGTTTATCAGCTGGTACGATCCTAACCTAGGTACCTATCCTACTATTTGATATATGTATAAAAAAGTTATGTATGCGAAAGTGAATTTATTTGTTTGCTTGTTACGCTTAAAGCACTAAACTTATTTTATGAATCTTTTCACCAATGGAAAGCTACATTATCAGCGAGTAACATAGGGTAAATATCATCCACATTACCGCGGAAACGAGAACTACGCAGGTGAAATCGCGTGGCGCTCGCTAGTATGACTCATTTATACATCGACGGATGAATGTGACTAGGTACACATAGAGGTATCGATCATGTATGGGTACCATTTTTTGCCTTTTGAGGTATACGGAACCCTAATAAATAAGTGAGTTATATTTCAAGTGTTTGCTGGAAATTTTTGATATGCGAACTAAAAGCTATCAAGTGTTAAGAAAATTATAAGTTACACTTATATTATAAAGAGGAAAAAGTCATATTTTGGTATATAACAAAATTACTGGACCAATTCGAAAAATTCTTTCACTAACTGAAAGTCACAATATCTGTGAGTATCATAGGCTATATTTTATCCCCGTATTTCTACGGGAATACGAACTACGCAGATGAAACCGCGAGATTCTACTAGTATTTAGTAATTATGTTATTACTATTTCAGAAGTTATTAAAACCCGAATAACAATAAATATTATATTAAAGTACGCTCAAACAGTCAAGCAGTGTACCAACTTTATAAAAATTCAACCTTTATCTGAATAATAAATGTAAAAGAAAAACATAATCAGGCGGATGTTAGATACTTTTTAATTTGGCGGTTTTCAGATAACTTTTTTTCGCTGGTAATTTCTTTTTGCTGGGGTCTACTGTTTACCTCTAATGTAAATATACCTAAATGAATTTAATATCAAGTTTTAGAGAATTTCTGAGTGTTTCAAAAGCTGTTCTTCGTTGTACAGGACGTCTTGGTGCTTTGATAAAGGTTGTAACTTGTGAATTCTTTGAATATTATAATGAACAAACTTTGTTGTCGGCGGACTGTAGCATTTGTTTTAATTTAATTAGCACATTTTGTGAAGAGCAACTGTTGGCCTATTCACTAGCTTGGTCTGTATTAACAACCTATTGAAATTAACATCACTGAAGGCACGCTCTGCAGAGCTGCATCTTACATGCTATATAGGGGAAAGACCTGAGCGGGTGTAAAGTCGTGCGCGCGGTGCAGAGTGGAGGACTGCGCGGGTATGACGTCGTGCGCTACCCTTCGTTCTTAACACTCCCGGCCATCGGGAGTGTTACGAACGAACTTGCTAGGCTATAGCGCCAAAGTTGTATATCTTAGCGCTACAGCTAAGCTATCCTTATTTCGTTAACTAAGAGACCGTTCCAGTATATACCTACAGTAAGAGTCACTAAACCTCTCAAAAAAGAGTCACTAAGCTAAACCGCGAACAGACATACAAGTAAACATACAAGCGAAACTATAAAGTTATTGTTGACACAAGGAACCCCAACATGGGCACATGTTTTACGAAACCTTAAAACACGTGCCCTTCGATAACCTCAAATCTTACTCATAAGTAAACATCACTAATGGGAGACGGTTCTGATCAAATTATAATAAACTTATAACTCGATACAACATCGTACAGACAGCCAATTACTTATTATTCATGAAACGGTGGAAGCGAAGTCACAGAATTTCGGATGACACAATTAATTTTCCATTGAGTCGTCACAATGGAAGCCAATAAATAAAATTATCGTTTTATTTCGTTGTCATGCGGTGAAAATATTTGTGTCCCTGCCATCACTCAGTACCTATTATCAAGACCTTTTTTTTATTCTTTACAAGTTAGCCCTTGACTGCAATCTCACCTGATAGCAAGTGACTGATGCAATCTAAGTTGGAAGCGGGCTAACTTGTTAACAGGAGGATGAAAATCCACACCCCTTTCAGTTTCTACACGACATCGTACCGGAATGCTAAATCGCTTGGCGGTACGTCTTTGTCGGTAGGCTGGTAACTAGCCACGGCCGAAGTCTCCCACCAGCCAGACCTGGACCAATTAAGAAAACCTCAATCGGCCCAGCCGGGGATCGAACTCAGGACCTCCGTCTTGTAAATCCACCGCGCTTACCACTGCGCCACGGAGGCCGTCAAAAATTAAACCTACCTAAAAGTTGGTTTAAAAAATGTTATATTTTATTTAGCCTAGTTATTTTTTTTTATATAACCCATAACCATCCCACTTCTGGCCATGGCCCAAACTCCCAAACTCGTCTATAATTTTGGATTCGTCTTTTGGTACCATAGGGCGCTCATATCTACACACACCTACACGAGGTCATCTAGCTATCTACACAATGGTCTTCTTCTTCTTCTCTTATTATATTTTGGGCACGAAGCATAAACAGTATAAATTTTATATAACATGCATAAACCATTTGAATTATTTTTGACGTGACAACGTCTTATAATTCGATGGAGCCGGCTGCACACTCGAAAAAAGATGACGTCATGGGTGGTTCCCTCGCTCTAGGGTTGCCAACTTTTTTTACAAGAAATAAAGTATATTCTGGTCTATGAAGATTATTATACAGTATTTTAGAAAAAAAAAATTCTTTTTGAAAAATGCAACCATTCCATCAGTATTTTCTTATGACGGTGTCACGGTCAACTGTCGTCAGTAAACCGACTTTACAGACAACCGATTTTTTTTTAAATTTTTGTTTGCTCTTTATCTTTTGGTATTTGCTTTTTGTTCGTCTTCAATGCGGGCTACAGTTTAAACTGCGCAGTATTACTCGTACCTAACTGTGCAGTTATATCTGAGCAAAATTTCAATCAAAATGATTACTATTATTGTACAGTTCTCAGTTTTACCTAAACAGGGGCGTTTAACTGAACAGTTCGACTGTAGGGTTAAAACTGCAGGTCTGTAGCCTGCCTTAGGAACAATAAAATACACATACATAGTATCAAAGCAAATGGACGTTGCGCAAAATTTGTCACTTTAGGGTGACCTGTAAACGAATTTTACTCCTCATAATTTTTCCATACCGTGCGCCTTATATGAAAATTGTTACATTATATATCTACTGACCCAAAACTATTTACCTATTAAAAAAAAAAATTGTTCTCAATTCCTCTGATTTTTTTATCTACAATATATCAGACGTGAGTATCGAGATCTTGATAATACGATAATCGTATTATAATTATTATTATTATCCAAGACTATAAATATGAAAATGACGTAACCTTATATATTGTTTTCTACATACACACATCTAGTACATAATTATACTACATCTATTTCAATACGATACGTACTTGATATGAATTTAATTTAACATGGGATAGCCCAAGCAAAGTAGCCAGCAGGAAAAACTTCTGTTAAAACGCGTTTAAATGGACGATGACATTGTTGAAGAGTACATTGTTTAGGATTTAAGCCAACAGTCATCACGATTTAGTTTACTTTATTTGAGAAAAAATGAATTTCTCCGCCATTTTTGTTATTGTAATGACCGTATTTTCATTACTTTTTGGGTACAGTGATGCTGCTCCGAGAGTTAACGTAAAAACTATTAAAAAAGGAGGCAAAATTATTGTAAGTTGTCTTTAATGGGTTTAAAATATAAGTTTTTCTTGAATGAGTTAATTTAATCTTTCTAATTTACCTATTTGTACCTATTTGTATATATTTTGCTCTAGTGGTGAATATTTATATTAAGATCTGAGTAAGATTACCAACTATTGCTTTATTAATGCACTTACCATCAGGTGAGTGAGAAAGAATAATTATAAAAAGTTACTGCTACAGCCTTGCTAGTGACAATTTTTTAAAGAATATGAATATGAATATGAAAGCCCAATTCATGGCCTGACCCAAACTCGAACCACCACGACCTCATATTAGGCTTAGCACTTAACAAATGAGGCAGTTAGGGGCGACAAAGGGGTCACCTTTAATAAAATTTCAATTAAAATATATCCAGCAGTTATTACTTAGAAGCACTGTCTATAATGTTAACAATTTCATTAAAATACGGCCAGAAACTTTAGGAATGGAAGCTTTCAGATTTCAGACGAGGCAAATTGGTTTTGTACTGAAACCTACTGAGTTATTGATCCTAAACTTTGTTGGTAGATACTGTTTATTCAGATTAAATAGTAATGTTGAAGTCTGTACATAAACAAAACATTATATTATTTTTGACCTCCTCCGTAGCGTAGTGGTATGCGCGGTGGATTTACAAGACGGAGGTCCTTGGTTCGATCCCCGATCTAATTAAGAAACCCTCAGTAGTGAGGGTTACTTAATTGGTCCAGGTCTGGCTGGTGGAAGGCTTCGACCGTGGCTAGTTACTATCCTACCGGAAAAGACGTACCGCCAAGCGAGTGGCAACAACACCTCCTAACAAATTAGCCCGCTTTCATCTTAGGTTACATCATTACTTACCATCTGGTGAGATTATAGTCAAGGGCTAACTTGTAAAGAATAAAAAAATTCTGAAATCGCTAGTATTCCAGTACGATGTCGTGTGGAAACCATAAGGGGCGTGAATTTCATCCTACTCCTAACAAGTTAGCCTGCTTCCATCTTAGATTGTATCATCACTTACCATCAGATAAGATTGCAGTCAAGGGCTAACTTGTAAAGAATAAAAAAAACATCTGAAATCGCTAGTATTAGTAGGGCTTCTTGGGACTAATAATTTGTTTTATCGTATTTCTGTGTGGAATATTTAACTAAAACTAAATTAATGGCAAATATTCATTTATATTTTCAGCAGAAGGGTCTCGAAGTGATAGATGCAGCAGGGACTGTTCACACTATCTACAGTGATATTCGAGATAGACGAAAGGGATAGACTGAAACAAAAAAGTTATATTTTTTTATTTGTATGGCAAATGATTTATTGATATGCAACGAATGAGTATTAATAAAAATAATATATGAATATACAATTTTTTCTTCCACCTATTTTATTTAATTAAGTCAAGAGGTCTGTATTATTGAAGAGCTTTTTAAAGCGAAACAAATTAGCAAGTTTCAATAGCCTCATAAAATATTAAGAGCACATAAATAACTCTATAGCTCATGTTTTACTTATAAATTACGTTTTACGTATTAAAAGTTGAAAGTTTTAATTTTTACACCACAGACAACTGCCTAGGGGAGAGCGGGCTGAACGTGCCGATTTTGACAAATCCTCATATAATTCGAATAATACAAGTACTATGTCTAAAAGTAGTGGTTCATCCTAAGCCAAATTTAGTCTCGAATACGAATTGACTGTCAGATTTTCCACATTTTTAATATTTTTTGAAAAAAAAGTGATTTTTGTATGTTGTTTGGCGGCAACGCACTACCAACCCCACGTTGGGGCAAGTTGTGCCGTAGCCGAGGTCGGTTGTGCCGTTGATATGCTAGGTGTTTTACATGAATGAAAATTAATATAGAATTTAAAAGACATACATTTTTAATAATATTATGTTTATTTGTTATTCTTTATACTATAAATCAACAGTCTTTAAGCTTAATTAAGCTTTTAACAAAAAGAAACAAAATAGATCAAAGCTAGTTTTTCTCTAGATCAGAATTATCAGAATAGTAATTAGGACATACAAATGCTAGGCTGTCTTCATTTTTAATGCATTGTAAATAGGCCCAATTCTTACATTCTTTGCATTTAATCCATTTTTCTCCAGAGACAGAGTTAGAATAGGCATCACAACATAATATGATACAGTACCATTCTTGTTCGTTATCAGAACTGTCGTCATCTTGCAACACTCTTCTCTTAGCGGGTTCTTAGTCGGTATTTTTCTTCGTTTACCTTTTCCCTTACCTTTACCGTTAACCTTCTTTGCAGTTCCATTTTCTTTCTTCTTTTTTTTAGCCTGTTCTAAGGCCAAAGCATTCTTCTCTGGAGTGTCCGTAAGAACAGCTGTCTTTCTTTTACGTCCTTTGTTATGTCCATTTAAAGGTGCTTTAAGCAGTGGTCTCATTAGCTCTGGTGAAAAAGTTGCCGTTTTTTATCTCCTGTATTGTATCAGTTGATTGAGGAAGCTGGAAGCCGCAGCAATGGATAGGCTCTTGATAGCACTGATGTGTGTCTCGTTCTTGATTACTGATTTCGCTGATCGCTTTGTCCAGGAACATGCTGCAGTAGGTATTGATGGACTAGTCTCAACATCAACATTGCTGCCCACATAATTTGACTCCAAAGTTTGATCAAGATATTCAGGAGTCCTTTCTCGATTGTTTGTAACGACAAGCAAGTTATCTGTACCTTGTGAGTGTCGATTATCTGGCTTCGGGCGATCAGTGACCAAAGACGGTGCAAAATCTTCGTCTGTAAATATGTTTGAATCATAGGGCCAAATGCCTGTCTTTTTAAATGTGTTGCTTCCGACGGCAGAGCGTATTTTACTATACCTGGTATTTCATAAATGGTCTTCCCGGGATTAGTTCTTAGCCAGTTATTTTGTGCTTTAGAGCAGTATGTTTTAAAAGGGCTATTGACACCAACATCTAGAGGTTGGAGACAATGGGTGCAGTGTGGTGGGAATGATAATAATATAACAGAATTTATTTTGGCCTTTTAGGCGAAAACCTAAAATTAAAGTTACGAGGGTTCCAAATGCACCTTGGCCCTAGAATGGCCCAGAACAAACTCAGCCTAGGTTTTTTTTTGTTTAATACCATTTTACAAACTTATCTAGAACTAAGTACATACACTGTCGTATAGTGCAGTTCGACACCAAGCTTTTTTATAATTTTATAATCAATAAGACTTTCCTGGAAGGTCGCGTTTAATAAACACTTTGAACTTTTTGAGAATTTTTTTATATGTATACCTAGGTACATAAAGAAAGTTCAGTTCAAAACACTTTTATGTAATCTGTGGAAAAACGAACTCATAACCCACAGGGGTTTAACGGTTTATGGTTTTAAGTACTATATTTTAAGTAAAGAAAAAAAAATAAAAAAAAGTAATTAAAAATATTTGATGGAAGCTTTTACTAAATAAGTACTATTTTATCAAGTTTTATTTTCGCAAAAAAAAAAAAAATAAAAGAACGTCTAAAAAAATCACAAAATATCGTGAATTCTCAAAATCGGTTTTATAAATGGATTTGCATAAAAACATACAGATTAAGTAGGCAGTGGAAACTAATTAAACTAAACTATTAATAAGTAAACTAGATTTTACATTAACAATTGGAAGTGAAGAAATGCTTATAAATTACTTTACATAAATAATTGTTAAATCTACTTAATGGTTCAGCTTAACTTTGTTATTATAAGTTCCAGATAAGTTCCAGATAAGTTCCAGAGATAGTTGACTTTGGGACCATTTACCTAACTATACCTAATTACCTACGTATTTTTTTTACAAATAGTTAAATGGTAAATTTAGAAACAATACTTAGGTGGTTTTATCACATTAACAAGATTAATATATTACAAAATTGACTCTATATTACAAAATTGCGGCAGTGTCATAGAAAGGCCTTAAATGTTTTTTTCAGTTATTCCTGTCTCGAACTTGGGAATATATGTCATGAGCCGTTCCCGCTGCGCCGATTACACCCAGACCTTTTTTCTGAAAAAAAAAAAGAAACCATCAATAAACTTGTATACCATAAAGTAAAGCTCAGTATGTCATAGCCCGATCCAGGACTCATAGGTACCAAGCTGAACTATTCTCTAACTGAAGTAACTTTAGTCGATGTAGGTACACAAGAATTACCAACTAGCTATTGATAGCGATTCTTAAGTCACGTGATTTCGTATTCACTATTCACTAATTTATTGCTAAACGATCAAAATTACTGACCAGTTTGTTTGAAATTGTGATCGCTACAAGGGGCTTTGATTTGATGTATTAGGTGGCAAATACAGTAAAATGAACTGAAAACTGCGAATGAAATAGTATCTTATATAGGGGATACCTTCTTGTGGACAAAAGAAAAAAAAAATCAGGTAATTTAAGTGTTTGACCTAATTTTGTAATTTTTTCTTCCTTTACAGTTTTTACAAGCTTCTTTAATTCAGTCAAGGCAGACGAAGACAAACAAACATTTAGTAACAATTATTTTTAGAAGTTCAATTTTTTTTTAGATATTCTTTTTTAAGTATATAATAACGTTGAAAATAAAATAAAAACTTACAATAATTTTGCCTCCTTTCTTGATAGCGCCCAAATTAACTTTTGGGGCTGCTTCGCTTTGGTCAACAAACAGAGAAAGCACGGCCATTATGAAAACAAATACAACGGACAGTTTCATTTTGATAGTATATTTCTTAGCGAAATACTAATAAGAAGCGATAGCTCTAAGCTTGCAAAGTTAACAATGATACTCCAGCTTATTGTAATCTCTATTTAAACGGTTTTGCATTTTCCTCGTGACTGCAAGTCAGGCTTTTACGCATTACTACGCACTGTTGGATTCTCCCAAGTAATATATTCATTGGTGGTACATCTTTAATGTAGTAAGTACCTATACAATTGTTTGAGGTGTCACCATAGAAAACATATGTCTGTCACGTAAAACCCGGCACATTAAATCTCACTTGGGGTCATAAATCTATGTTTAATGTTTTTAAAAGTATTGAAAATACTGTTAGGTTAAGTTCATCATCGTCATCATCATTAACAACCCATATTCAGCTCACTATTGAGCACGAGTCTCCTCTCAGATTGAGAGGGCTTAGGCTAATAGTCCACCACGCTGACCCGATGCGGATTTGGAGATTTCACACACATAGAGAATTAAGAAAATTCTCAGGTATGCAAGTTTCCTCACAATGTTTTTCCTTCACCGTTTGAGACACGTGAATTAATTATTAATTAAAAATTTACTTAAAATGCACATAACTGAAAAGTTGGAAGTGCATGTTCCGGACTGGATTCGAAACTACGCCTTCCGAATCGGCAGAGGTTATATCGACTGGGCCTCACGGCTCTTCGTTAAGTTCGGTTAAGTTAGCCCAAGTTTATAAACTAGCTAGCCGTTTTACAAACCGGTCGGTTAAGTAAAACAGCTAATTTAGTAACCCAAGTGTCGCTCACAAGATTTTGTAGTGATAACCTCTTATGGGAGGGTTAACCGCTTGGTTACGTAATGCTTAAAAAAAATTCTTTTATTTCAAGTAGGCTCAGTTTATAAGCACTTTTGATACGTCAGTTGACTATTTGTAAAGATTCTACTACCGGTTCGGAAGGTAGGTTCTGCTGAGAAGAAATCGGCAAGAAACTCAACAGTTGCTCTTTTAAAAAAATCATATAATAATATAATTCACAATTGATGAAAACATTACAATTTCTTACAGTATTACTTCCTGTGTGAAGTTTGAAGCTGATCCAATGGCCTCAAAGCATCTTTATCATTAAGGAACTCATCAATGGTGTAGTAACCTCGACTAAGTAAATGTTTTTTTACACATTGCTTAAAGCTACTGGCAGGTCCATCAGAGTTTTGGGGATCTTGTTATAGAAGAGTACACCCAAAACTACAAAAGATTTTTTTAACTCTTTGGATGTGCAGAAATAAGTAACGTATGCTCGTGTCTAGTAAGACGTGAGTTTAAATCTCCTTTTCGTTTGTACAAATATCATAGCGAAAGCCATAGTGGCTTATAGCGCTTGTGCGATTTAAACAACTTCAATACTAATAGACCCTTGTCCCCAGGCCTTCGTAATTTTATAAAAGCTGAAAATTTGTCAGCTCATGTACGGTAGCAAATGGGAATGATGACTAGGTTTGAATAGGTATATGTAGATGAAAATTCATACAGTTTTAGCTTCCTTACATTAAATGTTACATTTTTTTATATATGAACTATAAACATAAACGCACAAATAACAAAGATATTAGTGATTTTGTTTGGACACCCATACAAATCTAACGATCATTATATACCTACGACGTCATTAAATCGTACCGTTTTGTATGGGGCGTTTTTCAGGGATCCGTCGTGCCGCAAATCTGATCCTTTAAATCCCTGTAGCTCCGAAAGTAATGTTCGCAGATACCCTGTTACTTTTACAAAATTGCTTTACTATTAGCATACTCTTTATTTATATACAATTAAAAAACTGCCATCATCCCTAAGGAGTCATAGAAACTTTATTCTTTTAAAATCAAAACTAAAACCCATTTTAACATACCATCTTGTTATATCAGATATATCGCCACAGTTATGTAACATACGTATTCCATGGGAGAACCCCAATCGGAATACCTACAAAGCCTTAATACGCACGGCGAGGAAAATACCAAGGCATTTAAATAGACGGAGCAATGGTAGTCCTATCATTGTCTTGCTCGCTGTCCTGCAGTGCTATCGATCTCTAAACACTTAACAAAGTAAATAAAGATGAAACTCTCAGCATTCTTTGTGTTCGTGATGGCCGTGCTTGCTCTATTCGTCGGTCAAAGCACAGCGGATCCGAAGGTTAACTTGGGCGCTATTAAGAAAGGAGGGAAAGTTATTGTAAGTATGATAATAATATTATTTTAAATGAAAATGAAATACATACAAGAAGGGACAGGTTTCAAGGGTCCAGAGTCCGGACTGTATTTTGAAGTGATAACTTTTTATGGGAGGGTAAACCGCTTCGTAACGTTTCGCGTTACGGCGCCACTCTGTCTGACTTCCCTTTCTCTCACACATACGACAGATTTAAATTATCACTTCGGTCGAGCGGCCCGAGGCGCTTTATTTTCTTACTAGCGGACGCCCGCGACTTTGTCCGCGTGGAAATTAACGTAAACTTTTAATCCCTATTTCACCACATTAGGGGTTGTATTTTAAAAAAATTTGAATTACATTATATTTTGTATTTCTTTTATGATTTATGAACAATTTTTTTTAAACTGTAACTCTAAAAATAAAGGACTTTCCATACTAACTTTCAACCCCTATTTCATCCCCTTTTCACTTTATTTTCGCAAAAAAAAGTATCCTGTAACCTTCTCCTTATTATAGTCTTAAACCGTGCCAAGTTTCATTTGAATTCATTCAGTAGTTTCAGCATGATGCTGGAATAACAAAAAAACACGGACAATCAGATAGACACACAGACAGACAAAAATTCGAAAAAAATATTTTTAGCTTCAGTATCGATTATATAATACCCCCTAACAAAAATTTTCAAAATATCTTCAATGTACAGAATGTACAAAATGTACAGAATTCGTATTATAAGTATAGATTCTAGATGGCACTGGCGTCCTTTATGCCACGCTAACGTTTTGTTGTTACAAATGGTATAAGTAAAATCTTTAATTGCGAATAAATATATAGAATTCGACCAGTTTTATTATAAGTATAGATTTCAAGATACAATGGGAAACTAATTTAACTTTAACTAATTAATCTTTCATTGAATTTTTTGACATAGTTATTAGAAAAGAAGGCAAAATTATTGTAGGTAGGTAAGTTAATGTTGCGCCTAGCATATTTACGAGTAGGTTTGATTTTATGTGATTGGAATGCCTCTTAACGTATCGTATCAGAAACGATAAGTTTTCAATTCAATATGTTCGTATAACCAGTTTAAGTTTTCAGTTCTTTAAGGTTTTGTTTTTGCGACAACCTATATCCTTCCCTAGGGATTCCATTGATTTGTCTACGAAATTGGTTCTGCGGCGTAGGCGTGAAAACGTAACACAAAGATAGAAAGAGTTACTGTTACATTTATTTAAGCGAGGTGCTGCCGGGCTTTGAACTTTTATTAGAATTTAACATTTTTTCATAATTTGTAGTTAATTTTTTTTTTAGTTTTCTTGTCTCTATATGAGAACGTAAAACGTGATTTAAGTATCATATTCATACCTAATGAAGAAAAACAATAAGAAACTGACCATAGGAAAGAGTTTCTTCCAAAATTATTATAAATAAATGCAAAGTTTTGAAATTGACATTTCCATTCCAATAGCCCAGGATCCGTGGAGCAATTTTACAATTGATTACTATCAAGTTAATTTTCCGTGAGTAGCTTCATAATTAGATGCTCAACTTTTATATTTACGAAAATTCTTGATTCTGGTATCTAACCAGGTAATAAAAATTTCTAAATGTCGAAACATTACAACATTACAAGCTACATACAAGCTACTCACGGAAAATGAACTTGATAGTAATCAATTGTAAAAATGCTTCACGCATACTGGACTACAAATTTTTATGCTCACAATTGTTTTGTATGTGAAAATAGTTAAAAATCAGTGTTAAAGATATTTAAAAATTAATCCAGAACCTCCGCCGTGAACTAAGGCACAAAAATTGCTCCTTATTTTATATTTACTATCTGTTTCTTTTTCAGAGAAAAGGTCTCGGCGTGGCAGGAGCGGCGGGCACGGCCCACGAAATATATTCGCACGTTCGCAACAGGCACCACTGATATGTTTACAACATAATTGCGCATCTACCCTCGTCTTCTTTGTTATTACTTTTTTGTTACCTGAAACCATTTTGTAATATATTTAATTCTGAGCGTATAATAAATGAGTTTTTGACTGTATTTTATCTTTATTTCATCTGCCTTTTTGTTTATTTCTAAGGTAGGAACAAAGGTTCCTGGACGATGAATACTTAAAACTGTACAAAGCATCAAAAAAATTAGTGCGCGCCATTGGATGCTTACATAGATTACTTAGTTGGAAGTTTTACATTAAGGAGCTGTTTGTAAAACGGCTAACTAGTTTCTAACTCAAGCTAACTTAACTTAACCTAACTTAACGAAAAGCCGTGATATAATAGGGGTTAAAGTATTAAATTGCCGTTTTATTGCAATAGGTTTTTTGAATTGACATAGAATCTTCATGGTTTGAGGTTTTCGAATGAAACTTTTTTCAAATGGTTTCTATAATGTTCTTTTTTTAAAAAATGTGAAACATTTGAATATCGGCTTTCAATTGTTTTTGTTATTCAATTTAGACAAGAAAGATGGATACTGCGAAAATTCGAGTGATTTTTGAATACGAGTTCCGACGCGGAACTTTTTTTTTTTTTTTTTTTTCTGTCTGAGTAGGTGCCGATAGCTCCCTGCGGAACCACTACGGCGTCACCGGGGGGGTTGGGCGAGCGCAGAAGCATCGCCTGATGTGACCCGAAGGCTGAAAGAAAGATAGAGGACGGAACGGCTCTCTAAGGGCGTCTCCTATGAGACTCGGACCTCGGCTTAGAAGGCCATTCTGGAGGAGGTAACCGTGACCTGAGTGAATCAGTCCGGACGCCCCCAAGATCGTGAGTTAGAAAACCCACGTCCGGGTGACGTTAGATATCGGGGACCTCGTCTTCGCCGGCGAAGACGCTGTGTAGCTTGTGATTGTGTTACCTGGGAAGCATTGTCGGTTGTTATGTCATCGTCTGGATCGTAAAGGACGTTCTTGGGACGCCTCTGCTTGCAGTTAGCGTTTAGGTTGGGAGTGTAATTGCAGGCCTCAACCACTAGTTGGTTGGGATGGATGGCAGCTCTGTCAAAATAGTTTTGAGAGAGCTGTTTCATGTACTTAGCTATTGTCGGTAATTCTAGGTCTCTATGGAGGTCATTATTGCGTAAAAACCACGGCGCGCCCGTTATTTGACGCAGAAAACGATTCTGTAGGGTTTGAAGCGGCCTAAGGGTCGCTTTGGGACGGTGGGCAAACACTACACTAGCGTAGGTTAAGATCGGACGGATCGTAGTTTTATAAAGCGTTAGCTTTGAGCGGAGGGACAATTTACTTTTCTTATTTATCATAGCGTAAAGGCGGTGCATTACGTATGCGGCCTTTTTTCTCGCTTTGTTAACGTGCATGGAGAAGCTCATGCGGTTATCGAAGGTAACGCCTAGGTACTTGGCAGTGCGTTGCCAGGGGATGGGTGCTCCGTAAAGGGAGACTTCTTTGAGTCCGGACTTGAGACGGGAGACCGCTTTGCCGGTGAAAAGCACGGCTGCGCTTTTCTCTGGGTTGACTTCTATACGACGTGTACGCCCGGGTGGTCGGTGGGAATGTCGCTTGTGAAGAGCGAGTATAAAAGCGGGGAGAGCACGGAGCCCTGAGGGACTCCTGCGCGAATCTGTCTGGGTGAAGAGAGAGTGCCGTCTATACGGTACCTGAAGGTGCGGTTGGACAGAAAGCTGTGTAGCAAGCGTACCATTTTGTTTGGTACGCCGAAACGGTTTAGTTTGAATATCAAGCCTTCGTGCCAGACGCGGTCAAACGCTTTAGCTACGTCAAAGAAGAGCGCCCCGGTGGCGATGGGGTTATGAAATGTATTAAAACCGGTTAGAATGTGCTCCGTGAGGCGGTGCACTTGATGAACACATGAGTGTTTACATCGAAATCCAAACTGTTGTTTGATGAGAAGTTGCTTTTCATCGCAAATGGCTTTGAGACGATTCAAAATGATTATCTCATACACCTTGCCAATGGTGTTGAGAAGACTAATTGGGCGGTAGCTAGTCGGGAGGTCGCGGGGTTTACCAGGCTTGTGGATACCAATGACCGTGGCTTCTTTCCATGCGTCTGGGAAGGCGCAGTGAGCTAGGAGAACATTGAAGATGTTCACCAGGAGGTTGATTATCTGGACCGGGAGAAGCTTTAAAGCTTTGTTGCTAATCGTATCAGGCCCCGGAGCCTTCTTTTTGCGCAAGCCCTTGATAACCGCAGAGACTTCCTCGCATGACGTAGGGGTAATTTCGACTCCGCCCGGGGGGCGAGATAAGATAGAAGTGGGATCGCGAAGGCTAGGTTTCAAGAAGGTCTCTTGCACCAGAAAGATGTCCGGTTTGTGGTCGCTTATCCATTCGCGGACCTCGAGTAATTTATCGGTGAGCCCGTCTGCATTGAAGAAGCCGACAGTCAGGGAATGTGGTTTTAATCTACCGTTGTGAGCCATTTAGAAAATTTTTATAGTTTTCGATCGCGCGGAGCATGATACTGTGCTCGCCTATTGCCCTTAGGGGGTCTACTTTATATTTCTCAATGAAGAGATCGTATTCTTCCATACTGAATACATCCGAGAAGGAGTGAGTCGCGTATGAAGGTTTGGACGAGGCTTGAGGGGCCGAGAGAGGGGGTTGGGCCGCAGGAGCGGCCCTCGGGGGCTGTTTGGCGACCGGAGAAGCCGGTGCCGCACTAGGAGCGTTAGGCGCTCCGTACAATGGCTTGTTCCAAGCGTTGGTGGTAGGCACCGGCGCTGGAACAAACCTGTGAGCGGGCTTTTTGGGTGCCGCCGGTTTGCGGCCCGCTGCCCTGCCCCTTCGCTTGCCTGGCTGTGGGGCCTTCCGGCATCCGCGATAGTTCGCGGGATGGCCGGCTTCGCCGCACAGCACGCAGCTTGGGGGCACTTCAGCGATCCGTTCCTTGCGGGGACAATCTATCGTGCCGTGATCTCCCAGGCACTTAACGCACCTGGGACGGGCAAAACAATTCCTTTGGGAGTGTCCATAGGTCTGGCATCTATGACATTGACCTATGCGGCCACGGTTGTTGGGCTTCTCAAAGGAGAGGCCAGAGAGGTGGCATATCGCCTTCAAGTTGTATATCCTCTTGCCCTCAGGAGAGAGCTCGAGGATCACTAGACAGAGGTCTAGCGGCTCTTTTGAGCGTGATCGGTACATTCGGTGTACCTCCTGGACGGGGAGATCCTGTTTAAGCAGGTCGGCTTTGATGAGCTCAGTATCAAGCTCCTTGGGGAGACCGCGGACTACTACGCGGAGGACTCGCTCATCGCTCAGAGCGTAAGTGTGATAGCCTATTGAGTTTGACCTCAATAAAGCTGTCAGACGCCTATGGTCACCGGATGACTCGCATTCCGCACGAATACCTAAGGTGGTAAGCTGGGCGTTTGGAATAGGGATATTGTTTTTTATTAGCATGGGGACAATTTTGTTTGCCCATGCGTCCTTGTCCCTAATAAACATTGGGGGGATCTTCTCCTTGCGAGGTTCCTCCATAGGAGAGTCCTCACTTTCGGAGTCTGAATCGGATAAGGTTTGTGACCGAGCTTGGCTCTCGGTCACAGTGACCTTGCTAGCGACGCGGAACTAACGCGGCAGAAGCTGCCCGCAATATCAATGCTGCGTTTGGAGAGGGGTCTACTAATGAACGCACCGTGCGATTTTGGTTTAAACGCTTTCGTGATGGAAATTTCGACTTAAAGAATGAGCCACGAGGAAGACCGCCCACACAGGTGAATAACGATGAATTAAGAGAGTGGAAGCCGATCCTAGTCAAACTACCCAGGAATTAGCGGCATGGTTTAACGTTACCTTACCCACAATATTGACTCACTTGCGTCAAATCAATAAAATAAAAAAATACGAAAAATGGGTGCCTCATGATTTGACTGATCTGCAGAAAGAAACGCGTGTTGAAACTTGTGTTGCCTTGTTGACCCGGTACAGAAATGAAGGAATATTGGATGCAATTGTAACATGTGATGAAAAGTGGATTCTTTATGATAACCGGAAAAGAAAAATGCAATGGCTGACCCCAGGTCAAATGCCACAACAGTGTCCTAAAGCAAAACTTACCAATAAAAAGGTAATGGTAACTGTTTGGTGGTCTCAGCATGATGTTATTCACTATAGTTTTCTCCGATCTGGTCAAGCAATAACGGCAGATGTCTATTGTGCCGAACTCCGAACCATGTTGACAAAACTAGCAGTTAAACAGCTCCGACTCATGAATAGATCTTCACCATTATTGCTCCACGACAACGCGAGACCTCACACAGCACGAGAAACCATTTTAACCCTTCAGGAACTGCAGTTAGAAACTATTCGTCATCCTCCGTATTCACCAGACCTTGCTCCAACGGACTACCATTTTTTTCGTGATTTGGACAATTATCTACGTGACAAGAATTTTTCTTCTCAGGAGGCAGTACAAAATGCTTTCACACAATTTGTGCAGTCTAGATCGTCGGAGTTCTATCGCAAAGGCATTAATGACCTTCCCATTAGATGGCAGCAATGTATAGATAATAATGGCAACTATTTTGATTAAATAAATTTGTTAAAAATTAAAAAATAAACAATTTAGATTTTCAGTAGAAATCGGCAATTTCATACTTTAACCCCTAATATATAGATATATATATTAGCTCAGTGGACCTTTGCTTTCGATTCGGAGGGCGTGGGTTCGAATCCGGTCCGTTCATGCACCTCCAACTTTTCAGTTATGTGCATTTAAGAAATTAAATATAACGGTGAAGGAAAAACACAGTGAGGAAACCTGTATATCTGAGTATTTTTTAATTCTCTACGTGTGCGAAATCTAGCAATCCGCATAACGTGGTGGATTATTGGCCTTTTTTTTTCGCTGGGAAATACATTTACGCATCTCTTCCGAAAGGGCATGTGAGATGTTGCAGATACTTACTAAATCTAGTGGAGTATTAGCCTAACCCCTCTCATTTTGAGAGGAGACTCGTGCTCTACAGTGAGCCATGTTGTTTGATCCATTTCATCCTGTGATGCGATGCGAGGACGTACGCACTTCTCCTTATAAGAGAGGGGGTATGTACTTGGTATGGAATTTAGACTTATCATGCTGCTCCAATGGGGTATCTTATCTATACAAAAATCTTTTTAACAAAAAAAATTAACCGACTTCAAATCACAAAAATCAACTAAAAAGCGCAAAATAACATCGTATGTGTTATCGTCTGATCACTTTGAAACCGGTGCCAAGCCAGTGACGTATATTAATTAAAGCCGTTTCTAAAAAAACCACGGGAAAGAAATGTCTTTAAATCGTAAAATTTTGTGATTTAATCTTAAGTTAACCCATCTTTTTACAAAAAAAGATTAACCGACTTCAAAATCGCAAAAATATGATTTTGAAGTTGGTTACATTTTTTTTTGTTAAAAAGATTTAATTGTTCTGTTTAGTGTCTCCTAGTCCTGGCATAGTGAACGAAAGCGCCACAGTACGAGCAATTTCGTTATTTTAATTTTAACAGAAAGTTACAGAACCGATTTTCATGAAAATTAAATGGGATCTGGAAGTACACTCTTTAAAAAAAATTAATTGGTTAAAAAAAGACGTAGTTATGAGGTAACAAACATAAAAAAAAATAAAACAAATCTACGCCTCGAATTGAGAACCTCCTCCTTTTTTTTGGAAGGCAGTTAAAAATAATAAACAAAGTAATTTATGTAAAATAAATATTTTTTGAAAAGTATTACTTAACCCGCTCACTTACTTGAAATAAATGATTTTTGATTTTGATTTTGAAAATTTATTTAATATGTATGAAACAAAAACATTTATAAACCACAATGCAGTGAGTTATTGCCTAAAATAAAAATAAAAATATTGAGAATAAAAAAAAACACCTACAAAAGAGAGCTATAAAATCTATAGAACAACAAAAATCAATACAAATACTATATGTATTAAAAAAAATGTGGATTCAAAATAAAAAAGAAACTAGACATCAGTTTTGAGATTGGGTGTATATTTGGTGGGCCGTCCCCGCAGCGCCTGCTATTCCGAGACCCTTTTTCTGGAAAAGAAATAATATATTTCAATAAGATTAGAATCTCATAGACTGTATCAAGTCTATGAGATTTCTATCACATTATGTTTAATACTTGAATAACTCCCCTCAACAGGTAGAGAGAAATAATAATAACCAATAGATTCGATCTATTTAGATTTATTGTTTTTCTATTATGTTTTACATAAATAAGTTTTGATAACAGTAGAATAATGGAAAAATAGATTACTGTTTATTTAAAACTGTGCCATACTGATATACAGCGTGTTCTTTTATTCATAAAGTAATCTTTTGTATAAACTATCATTTAATATTGATGGGAAATGCCTTCTTATATGAATATGATAACTAATATTATAAATACAAATGAGAGTTTGTTTCTACGCTTTCATGCCTAAACCATTAAATTATATTTTTTCAGAAATGGAAACTTACATTATTAAGTATTCCATACGGTAATGGAAATCACGCGGGTGTTCGCTAGTGTAATAGTTTTAATTGCCTCATTGGTTCCGTGGTTAGCTAGTTTAGCTATGGACAATGAGGTCCAGGGTTCGAATCCCGGGTCAGGCCAACAAAAAAAAATAGGTTATTGGGATTTTTCTTACAAGGAAAATCTTAATAGCAGCCTGGAGTTGGAAAGTTAGCGGTGTTAGTACAGCCCCGTGCCTCGGAGAGCACGTAAAGCCGTCGGTCCTGCGCCTGACCTCTCACCGGTCGTGTCGGTCTGCCGTCCCATCGGATTTCGAAAGTGAGGGAAGAGAGAGTGCACCTGTGCTTGCGCATACACTTGTGCACTATAATATCTCCTGCGTACATGGTTAATCTCACCATGAGATTAGCCGCCGTGACCGAAAAGTCGATCGGGAGCATATTATTATTGTTATTATTATTATAATAAAGCTAGCACCATAAATTAACACAAAGGTTTCTTTAAAACAAGTTGTTTATAAAATTTCTTGAACGTTTAAGTGTAAATCTATTCAGAGAGAGACGAATATCTTAGCATTCCATGAATTCACCGTGCGGGTGCCAGGTCCATTTCGTGGTAGAGAGAAAAACTCCAAACAGAGTCCTGGACTTGTGACAAGTGGATGTAGGGTTAAGGAATTCCTTGACAATCGAATAACTCCCCTCTCCTCTGCTCGTGATGATCTCTCTACCAGTTTTTGTAAAATCCTATTAGAGCAGCTTTGGATACTCATTCTAATATAGAACTTTTTGCAGTTCTGGAGAGAAACGACCGGCCCCCGTGGCGCTGTGGTGTGCGCGGTGGATTTACAAGACGGAGGTTCTGGGTTCAATCCCCGGCTGGGCCGATTGAGGTTTTCTTAATTGGTCCAGGTCTGGCTGGTGGGAGGCTTCAGCCGTGGCTAGTTACCACCCTAAACAAAGACGTACCGCCAAGCGATTAAGCGATACGATGACGTGTAGAAACCAAAAGGAGTGTGGAATTTCATCCTCTTCCTAACAAGTTAGCCCGCTTCTATCTTAGATTTCATCATCACTTACCATCAGGTGAGATTGTAATCAAGGGCTAACTTGTAAAGAATAAAAAAAAGCTAAAAGAAAGAAACTTTACGTAGAGAAATTCACGGATTGGTTATAAAAGTAGGTAGTAAAATAATTCTTACAATAATTTTCCCTCCCTTCTTGATAGTGTGAATGTTGACTTTAGGATCCGCTTCAGTTTGGCCGACGAACAAAGCAAGCACAGCCATTACGAAAACAAAGAAAAATGAAAGCTTCATTTTTATTAAGTTATTATTACAGATTATGGCGAGTTACTTGCTCTGTGCTTGCGATCAAGACAATGATATCTTCGACCTATTGTACTGTCTTTTAAATGATATTGCGTTTTCCTCCTATCCTAGATCCGCAGCTATTAGCGAGTACGTACGCATTGTTACGCATCGTTTTTGGATTCTCCCACGTCATGATAAATTCATTTGTGGTTGGAGATTTGTAATGTGATATTTAAATATCGTTTAAGGCTAGCTAAGCACAAGTTATGTAAGTTCTGGAATGGGGATGATGACTAGGTTTGAATATATTGATTTGTATGTTACATTCGGGTAAATAGGGTCAATGTTAATTAATTTATACATAAAAAGCAAAGATTGTCTGGATATTTCCAAAAGAAATAAAAATCTTTTATCGTAAATAGATGAAAATTCATACAGTTTTAGCTTCCTTACATTACATGTAACATTTTAATAAATGAACTATAAACATAAACGCACATATAACAAAGATATTAGTAATTTTGTTTGAACGCCCATACAAATCCAACGATCATTATGTACCTACGACGTCATTAGTTCGTACAATTTTGTATGGGACGTTTTTCAGGGATCCGTGGCAGTGCCACGAATCTAACCCTTTGAATCCCTGTAGCTCCGAAAGTAATGATCGCAGATATCCTGTTACTTTTACAAAATTGCTTTACTATTAGCTTACTCTTAATTTATATACAATTTAAGAAACTGTCATCATCTCTATTCTAATCTTCCTCAAAACGCGGCTAAAGATTGTTTGTCGCCGATAGGTTGAACTTTATTGGTTGCTTGCGTTGCTGTACTAGCCAATGGGCATGAAGGCAATGATGAAGGACTGATGGCATGAAGTTGGGCATGATGTTAGAAAAATATAGAGGTAGATAGGTTACGCGGACCGCAAGTGGCACGTTAAAACTATGCTAATTAGCAAACCTGAGCTTAGTCGCCGCACTCGTCGCGCTGTTGACAACGCCGCTGAAATTTTTTTTGTGTCCCAGTTGTAAACATCGAATGTGGTTTATGTAACGTATATACCTCTTTTTCCTTTTAACATCATTGGGTGAAGGTGTCAGGTTGACAAACTCAAAGCGAAGCATGACTGACTCCTCTAGCATAATAAAACTGTTTAGTTATATCAGTCTTCCTCATAAATATAAAAATTTTCACTGTGTTCCCAAAATCTTGTAGGCTTAACTTCGTCGTTATCAACCTATATTCGGCTCACTGCTGAGCTCGAATCTCCTCTCAGAATGAGAGGGGTTAGGCCAATAGTCCACCACGCTGGCCCAATGCGGATTGGCAGATTTCACACACACAGATAATTCAGAAAATTCTCTGGTATGCAGGTTTCCTCAAGATGTTTTCCTTCACCGTTTGAGACACGTCATATTTAATATCTTAAAATGGACACAACTAAAAAGTTGGAGGTGCATGTCCCGGACCGTATTCGAACCCACAACCTCCGGAATCGGCTATCACGGCTCACAGGCCGTTAACTGGTGGTGGTGGAAATTCGAGACGAATTAAAAATTCTAACAAAGCTTTGTTTCTGTGGAAAGTTGTTAAAAATTTGGATATTCTAAAAACAACTATGTAAATGAAAAATGAGGAACAAAGAAGACATTGTACCTGTTTACATTGGTTAACTCTTAATGATGTTGTAAGGAATATTTTTATACTAGCAAACCTCGCGCGGTTTCGCCTGACTAGGGCTAATTTTACCCCATTCCTGTGGGAATATGGGGTAAAATATAGCCTATGTTACTCTCTGATAATGTTTCCATTAGTGAAAGATGATGATGATTGCTTTTCACTAAATATGCATTTAGTGAAAAGCAATCATCATCATCATTATTATCATTATTCGGCTCTCTGTTGAGCACGAGTCTACTCTCAGAATGAGGGGCGTTTGACCTTAGTCCACCTCGCTGGTCTAATGTTGATTGGCATACTCCACACACACAGAGAATTAAGAAAATTCTCAGGTGTGCAGGTTTCCTCACGATGGGATTTGTGAAAATCTGAGTTCCACGCGGATGAAGTCCGTCAGGCGTCCGCTAGTTTGATAATCTATACTTATAATAAATCTGGTCGAATTCTATACAATTATTCGCAATTGAGATTTTAATTATTCCATTTGTAACAACAAACGCACCATCTAGAATCTGTACTTATAATACGAATTCTGTACATTTTGTACATTCTGTACATTGAAGTTATTTTGATAATATTTGTCGGGGAGCATTACATAATCGATACTGAAGCTAAAAATATTTTTTTTCGATTTTTATCTGTCTGTCTGTCCGTGTTTTTTTGTAATTCGGGCATCATGCTGAAACTACTGAATAAATTCAAATGAAACTTGGCACGTTTTAAGACCATTATACTGAGAAGAAGGATACTTTTTATTGCGAAAATAAAATGAAAAGGGGGTAAAATAGGGGTTGAAAATTTGTATGGAAAGTCTTTCATTATTAAAGTTACAGTTTTAAAAATTTGTTCATAAATCATAAAAAAAATACGAAATATAATGTAATACAAATTCAACCCCTAAAGTGGTGAAATAGGGCTTGAAAGTTTGCTTTGATTTCCATGCGGACGAAGTCGCGGGCGTCCGCTAGTAGTAGTATATCCAGAGCATGTAAAACGAAATGCTTAATCAAAGCTCACATCAATTGAATGATTGAGACTGTGATTGATCTACCCTCGTCATCCTCAAAGCTAACGAGCTTTCTGTAATTATAGACGTCTACATAATATATAATATACTGTATGTGGGCATAATATAATTGTATTTAATGCTTGGTTTACTTATCTTAATTTGTATTATTCTAGAATCAGAATGTAATTTTTCATGCAACCGTGTCTTGTAATATTAAAATGGAAAAATGTGTATCTGAATCAGTTAAGAAGTGAGTTTTGTATCAAACTTACTCGTAAAATAAAAAAATAAACGGGAAGCCATTAAATCTGTTGGTAAATATAATAAATAATATATATTTTTTATATGATAAATAATAATATTAATGTATCAGTAATTTACTATTTACATTATCATATTATTTTATTTAAATGTCCAGTATTTTCCTTTCAAACAGGAAGAAGTCTTTTGTTTTTGAAAATATTTCAACAACCTGGTATCGAACTATAGACCTCTCGGAGCTATGTTTTTTTTAATCGTAAATTAGACCAAATAACACAGTAGTATAATATATCGTGCTGCCCAAATAACAAATTTGGGCAGCACGATATATTATACTACTCCAGTGAGTAACAATATCGTGGTGCCCAAGGGATGCAAAAAGAAAAAGAGTGAAATGGCGAGTATATCTCTCAACTGAACTTTTCAACAAGTTAAACCTCAGCAGAGTTTCTCAACAGGTGGGCCTGAAAATGAACATGGCCAAAACAAAAATAATGTGTAATGCTCATGTTTCGCTCCACCCAGTTATAGTTGAGAACGTTGCACTCGAAATTGTAGACGAATACATATACCTAGGACATGTGGTCCAGTTAGGTAGGTCCAATTTCGAGAAAGAGGTGAACCGCTGAATTCAACTCGGTTGGGCAGCATTCGGGAAACTCCGCGATATCTTTTCGTCCGAAATTCCTCAGTGCCTGAAGACAAAAGTCTTCGAACAGTACGTGTTGCCAGTGCCACTTCCGAGACTTGGTCGCTATCTATGGGCCTCATAAGAAGGCTCAGAGTCACAAAGCGGGCGATGGAACGAGCTATGCTCGGAATATCTCTGCGTGATCGAATCAGAAATGAGGAGATCCGCAGAAGAACCAAAGTCACCGACATAGCTCAACGAGTCGCGAAGCTGAAGTGGCAATGGGCGGGGCACATACTTCGAAGAGCCGATGGACGTTGGGTCCCAAGGTGCTGAAATGGCGACCCCGCACTACAAAGCGCAGTGTTGGTCGACCAGGTGGACTGACGACATCAAAGGGAGTCGCAGGCATTCGCTGGATGCAGATGGCTCAATATCGTGATGTTTGGAAGTCACTGCAAAAGGCCTATGTCCTGCAGTGGACGTCCATCGGCTGACATGATGATGATGATGATGACTAAATATTAGGAAGTTTAGATTGTAAAAGGCTTAAATAAATAAAAAAATAAATTAGCTTTAATAATAAAACCTGGGGATATTCAAACCAATTTGTAATTTGTGTAAAAACCCTAATGTAAATTTATACCGTTTCAATTGCAGGGCAGTTTAACTGCATTATTCATTTAGGCTTCAAACCTGGTGATTGACCCAATCAGATTAACATAGAAGATAACAAATAATAACGATGCAACTGTCTGCTTTATTTGTTGTTATAATGGCCCTGTTTGCACTTGTTGTCGGTCAAAGTGAAAACGACCGAAGAATTAAGCTGAAGCACATCAAGAAAGGAGGTAAAGTTTTTGTAAGTATACACTTTTTTATTATTATAATTAACTTAGATCTTGATTACTATCTCACCTGATGGTAAATGATGCTGCAATCTAAAATTAAAGCGGGATAACTTGTTCTTTCGGTTTATATACGGCATTGTACCGTAACGATAAATCGCTTGGCGGTACGTCTTAGCCTGTAAGGTGCTAACTAGCCACGGCCGAAGCCTTCAGCCAGACCTGGACCCATTAAGACAACCTCAATCGGCTCAGCCAGGGATCTAACCTAGGACCTCCGTCTTGTAAATCCACCGCGCCCACCACTGCACCACGGAAGGTGTCAAAAGAAATAAGATTACATTTTGTTCTTGCGGTTTTTTATTCGGAATTAACCTTCTAACTAGATTCACCCGCGTAGTTCCTGTTCCCGTGGGAATACAGGAATAAAATATGACCTCAAAAATTCACACGAAATAACGTGGCTTTTTAGTGGTAATAGTTATTTATGTCAAGAGGGCCATTGTAGCACGAGTGCTACAGTTGCTAATTACGTGGAATGGCTTACAATACTTTTTCTACGACCACGTTAAAATAATAAAGAGCCGTGATAGCCCAGTGAACATGACCTCTGCCTCCGATTCAGGAGGGTGTGGGTTCGAATACGGTTCGGGGCCTGCACTTCCAACTTTTCAGTTGTGTGCATTTTAAGAAATTAAACATCACGTGTCTCAAAAGGTGAAGGAAAAGATGGTGAGGAAACTTGCATACCTGAGATTTTCTTAATTCTCTGCGTGTGTGAAGTGTGCCAATCCGCATTGGTCCAGCGTGGTGGACTATTGGCTACCCCTATTATTCTTAGAGAGAATTCGAGTTCATCAGTGAGCCATAGATTGATAATGATGATGATGATGAAAAAAAAATTATTATTGGCGTTGGGCATGGGCAAAAAAAAAGAATTTTCAAAATCGGTTTAGTAGATTCAGAGATTACCCGTACAATGCTACAAACTTTCTATAAAATATTAATTTACATGGAATTCCTAACTGACAAGGGCCTGCAGCCCATGTTTTCGAAAATAAAAAATAAAATGAAAAAATGTATGGGAATGACATTTGCTATAGACAGGTCACGTGATCAAGTTACCAGTCGGATCTGTCATTCCCACATATTTTTTTGGTTTTCGAAACGTTAACGTTTGTAGAAAGAGAATCGACGTGCCACATGGCTACAAGCCAGCTCAGAATCGAATTCAGTATCTTTGTGTTCTGAACCACGACTATACCAACGTCAGAGACGTCGTTATGTTCTGTAGTACTTATGTGGTACTTATGTTACGTTCTATTTTGTTATGTTCCGTGGTACTTATGTGACGGACTATTTTGTTTTGTTCCGTGGTACTTATGTGACGGACTATTTTGTTATGTTCTGTGATACTTAGTTATTTTACGGACTATTTTGTTATGTTCTGTGGTGCTTATGTTACGGACTATTTTGTTATGTTCTGTGATACTTCTGTGGTACTTATGTGACGGACTATTTTAGAAACATGGAGTCGATGCAGTCAACGCGGCAGGGACTCTTGTTGATCTATACGATCGAGTTACTGGCAACAATGATCGTAGAGTACTCTACCCTATGTTTACCGACGTGTACGTAGCGTATCCTTCATACCCGCATAGAACGCAGCGTAATCAAAAACAATTGAATTCAGGTAAAAAGTACGATTTTTATGAATATGATGCAGAATAATATAATTGTATATGTATTTTAATTCAGATGTATGCATTCGGCAGTTATCTAATAAAGCATAAACAAAAAATATTGTTTTTCATCATTTTCCTAATGCCCATTTGATATCCATATCATGGGGGTGGATTTTAAACAGCTAGTCCGTCATCTTGGGCAGGCCGTCATATTGGATTTATAATGACGTTTCTCGTCATGTATTGTTATCAAAACTCAGAGCGTGTGCAAAATTGCATCCTAATCGAGACCGGGAAGTGGGTCAAATTAGGATTCCGAGATTTTCTTATATACATAGTTTTACAAGTGATTGGCGAGGCTGCCATATTTCTAATAACATTTCTTAGCTAGTCATGTATTGTGATCAGAACTCAGAGCGTGTGCAAAATTTCATACTAATCGAAGACCGGGAAGTGGGTCAAATTAGGATTCCGAGATTTGATTTTCTCACACACATAGTTACAACTGAAGCTAATTTAAGCGTATTAATAAAATGAGTCTTTGTCAAATCAAATGTTTTTTTATAAGCCGTACCATGGAATTAACCAAGGTTCTATAAAGTACGTGATAACGGACATCTACTGATTTTTAAATTACATTATGCACAGTAGAGTTTTCCAGAAACAGAGAGGTATTTCCCTTTTCATGTGTATGTAGCGTTAAGATATTACGTTCTAAACTAAGCAGACGGACAGAATAAAATTCATATTTTCTTAATTTTACGACCGGTGTGAATATTAATATAATATTTTTTTTTAGGGGTAAATTAGATTATTATTTTTTTAGCTGTGCGGATGCGGCCTCCTTCGTTTATAGTTCTCGTTCAAGAATATCTATATCTATTCTATCTATTATATCTATCTATTCCATCTATCTATGCTATCTATATATTCGATCTATCTATTCTGTCTATCTATTCTATCTATCTATTCTATCTATCTATTCTATATATCTATTCTATCTATATATTCTATCTATCTATTATATCTATCTATTCGATCTATCTATTCTACGCTATAGCTTCTCAATGTATATAAACACTATTTGTACACATCTAACTTAAAAGAAAATTCTAAAAAAATTTAGGCCTAAGTGTAAGTATTAAATTGTTAAAAAGGAAGGCTAAACCAATATATACTTACATATTTTTGAATCGTGTCAATACAAAAAGACAGACCGACCGACGTTCTAAAAGTGCTTGTAAAATGTTGAATTTGTGGTAAATAATGGTTTTCACAGTTGCCATCACGGTCAAATCTTTTCTTGTCAATTCTCCGAGTCGAGATATTATTAATAGCCATTTACCATTTCTGATTTTATCATCTACCTTTTAAATTCACTATAAATTACTTTTAGAATTGATACGTCAATCAGATAAGGCTATAAACAACAAAACTGCAAAGTATCACATATGCCATATAATAGGAAGTATAAATAAATAATAGTCCAAGTTATTAATAGAGCCCATAAATCGTCATTATATGATCTATCTATACTTATAATAAATCTGTAGAGAGGTCAATTCTATACATGAAATATATTTCCAAAAACATATCAGGGGGTGATTAGTGATCGATACTGATGCCAAAAATGCAATCAGTAAAATTTCTGTCTGCATGTTAGTTATAGAAACAAAAATTACTCGACGGTTTTTAACGAAACTTAGTACAATTATTCTTCATACTGCTAGGCAGGTTATAGTATGCTTTTCATCACGCTACGATCAATAGGAGCAGAGCAGTGAAGGTAAATGTTAGGAAAACGGGAGAAGTTACTCCATTTTTACAGCGATACTACTGTAAGGGCTGGATTGAATATTTTAAGGGCAGACAAAGTCGCGGGCGTCCGCTAGTTCTTCATAATATTGTTATATACTCCATAATGAAGAACGTTATGAGACCGATTTAAGTGAAGAAATAGATCCATATGGGTTATGTTATTCCTACGTTACAAAATAACATTGTATATTGTACAGAAAAAGTATACAACTAACTGGACATTATAAATAAAAATCTATTCATCACTTGGACCATAACATAAACATACACAGTGCAACTATATAATTAGATAAGGAAGCATCCACGCAATGTGTCGGTCAAGTTTGATTTGTTATTACTATATTATTAATAACAGACTGCGTCATTATTGACATGAACCACGAAACACGATTGTTTAAGAATTAACTAACTCTCGGGGCACGGTACAGTCCCCGTTCGCATTCACGTTCAAAGAATTTGTGTTATCAGCTTCTTGCAGTAATATAAAAAGCCATTATGCTAATTTGTACGTACTTGTAAATATATCTCAAAGAAAAGAGTTCTGTGAGGAGATAAATATCGTGAAAATGAAGTTCACGTCTTTGTTGATCTTAATTTTGGGTGTGTTTTCGTTGTTTATCGGAGCGAGCGATGCGCGACCTAAAATACCAATTAATGCTATCAGGAAAGGAGCACGTGCAGTTGTGAGTATATAATATCATTAAAATTAAACATATAAATCACACTAATATTATAAATGCGAAAGTTTGTGTTAGTATGTGTGTGTGTTAAAGTGTGTATGTTTGTTCCTCCTTTGCGGAAAGAAAATAGATTTAATCTGGACTAACACATAGGCTTTTCATTCCGGAAAAGTCCATGGTTCCTGCGGGATTTGTGAAAAACTGAATTCCACGCGGACGATGATATTAATATAATGTAATCTTCCTTTTAGCATTTAAGATATCTGTATAGTTTTTCATCATGTATATTTTTTATTGTCGAAACAGAAACTGACAGACACAGTATTTTTCAAAAAACATATAATGTAAGAATCTAAATCAATTTTACCTGGGATCTCAACAATGTCAGGTAAAATAATTTAGATATTCTACTAGGTAATACTATCAGCTTGTTATTTACAATTTAGGGAAGTGTGTACGAATGTTTGTTAATCTTTCACTCGAAAATTGCTGAATAGATTATTAGATAGAACGCAGGATGCGTTAATACGTGAGCTACTTTACAACCCTCTAAATCCATTATTCCTGTGGGATTTGGTTAATGATGATGATGATGTATGGATGTTTCTTACTCTTCGTGGATTTTTTGGATAAGATTTACTATTAAAAGGCGTAGCCATCCTCTAAATACGCGATTCTCCAGGACATTTAAATGGAAGTTATTGCTGGAAAGTTACCAGTAACTGTAACTTTAAATTCCAAATTTAAATCTACGTAATAATTTGTTACCGGTTTCAGAGACCGCAGGTAGGCGGTTAGGGGTAGAAATATAGAGTAGGTGTATGGATTAAAATAAACTTTGTAAACAGTCATAAATTCATATTGTTATCGCCGCGTTGGCCGCTTTTAAATTTACATGTTCTTAATAAATAGTGTAGGAAATAGTAGTCTGTGACGGATATGACGTCGCTCGATCTGCCGAGCCGTCCACATCTCGTGTTGTGTAATTCTTTATGGGTTACTTGGGATTGGCGGGAAGAGTGACTTGAGTGGAAAAGGGGAGTGTTTGATATCAGTCAAAGGATCATTTAACCCTACACACATCGTTCACAAGTGCGTGACTCCACTCAAGGTCATTCTCTGCCATTCTAGGGTCTTATTTTGGTTACATTTTGATTTGTTAATTAAGTTGTCCTGATAAGTGTTATGAATCATAACCTTTGTTCGACATTTTGTTTGTTGTTTGACTTTTGAGTTTGTTTGACTTTTGAGTCCTATAATACCTAATAGATTCTGTAGTTAGTAGTTTTGGTACATTTATATAAATTGCTCACAATAGCTTAAACTTGTTTTCAGGGTAAAGGATTAAGAATGATCAACTATGCCAGCACAGCACACGATATTGCGAGCATGTTCCATAAGAAAAAAAGGAAACACTAGAACAATACGATGAGAAGAGAAAAAAATTGCGAGAACACTTGGTTGTTATTTGATTTACTACAATATTTTTGGTACCGGTTATTGTACATGACAGCTGAACGGTTTAATCACTTCACTTAAGGAAATATTTAGCATTAGTTAATTTACCAACCGAAATACTCCTAAACTAATAAAAATACCTGTATGCTACATTAACCTAGTACATATAGACATAGGATATAGCTTTTATAAATGAGGAAGTTTTGACCTTTTTGTATACTGAAATGTATATTTTTCTTCTAGATATGTAGTAGATATATATTTCAGGTCACTGTTTTGAAATATATCTAATATTTCAAAACAGTTGGTTACCTACCATAAAACTAAAATTATACATAAGTAGATATAGTTAGATAGAGTTTGTTACTTTACCAATTAGATAAGTTTTTACTATTGCGTACACTAAAGGTAATATTTTGTAAACATGAGATAAAAAGTTGAAGATTTATTATGACAGTAGCTGACGACGCGCGGTTTCACCCGCGTGGTTCCCGTTCCCGTAAGAATACGGGGATAATATATAGCATATAGCCTTCCTCGATAAATGCGCTGTCTAACACTGAAAGAATTTTTTTAAATCGAATCGGTAGTTCCTGAGATTAGCGCGTTCAATCAATAAAACAAACAAAATCTTCAGCTTTATAACTTTACGTGGTGGCGTTACAGGGTATTAATAGTAATGTAATAGAATTTCATGTGTGTGTACGGTGTGTTTGTATACTTATTTATCGTATGAAAATCATACATACATATTTGATAGAAGCAGGCGTTACTTTGCGGAAGTTCATCAAGTTATATAATGATTTATTTATTTTGCTCCTGAGGATGCTCCGGTTTCGGGGTGAAACGTACGTAGAGAGTATTTTGTCGGACCTGGATGACGTTGTCGCATGGGTTCGTCGACTTTTCGCGGATGATAGCAAAATAAATAAATCATTATATAATCATAAATACGATAAATAAGTATGCAAACACGCCGAATATTCTTTTAATAATAAGCACTTGGAACAAAAATATATTGTACTCGTTTGTAAACGTTACATCAAAGGCTACAAGTTATTGTGAGCCGTGCTGGAGACGTGTGAAGCCTGTCCAAATATTATTCTCTTTCAGCAAACAATATATTTTATTCTTTTATTACAAATTCACAGCTTCTAACTTAGAAAATCATATATTTATTCTGTTTTCAACTAAAATTCAATAAATATTGGACTAACTTATTTAATTCTTTGTTCCTTTATCAGCCTCTGCTCCTTCTATAGATTTTACACTTGGCCAATGGAGGATGTTGACCTTTTAAATTGACGGCCTCCGTGGCGCAGTGGTATGCGCGGTGGATTTACAAGACGGATTTCCTAGGTACTGGGTTTTCTTAATTGGTCCAGGTCTGCCTGGTAGGACGCTTCGACCGTGGCTAGTTTTACCACCCTACCGGCAAATACGTATCGCCAAATTGTATTATCACTTACCATCAGATGAGATTGTAGTACAGGGCTAACTTACAAAGAATAAAAAAAAGTTTGCTACCTTACCGTAGGTAGGTACTTACGAGTTTTTATGACAGAGGCATTGTCTGACTAACTTCAGCCTCTATAAAATGATTCCGGCTTCTGTGCTTCCTAACACTTATAATTTGCACCTTTAAGGCCCCCTTAAGGCAAGAGTGAATAGGCATTTTCTAGGCATGCGCGCTCCAACCTAGACCTCATCATTGCTTTCCACTGGACATTATTGTAGTCAAGTGTAAGTCTGTTAAGAATGAAAAAAAAATGTCTAGCTATCTGTCTCTCATTCTTTGTTATTGCTTTCATCCTAACCCTGGTAAAGGCTCAATCAATACGTGTTTATGGTGATTAGGAAAATTATTATTTTATAATCATCATCATCATCATCACTATCATCATCACCATCATCATCATCATCCGAAAAGGCACAGGTCATATTTTTCGACGGCCGCGTGGCGCAGTGGGTAGTGACCCTGCTTTCTGCATCCACGGCCGTGGGTTCGATTCCCACAACTGGAAAATATTTGTGTGATAAGCATGGGTGTTTTCCAGTGTCTGTGTGTATTTATACATTATATAAGTATTTATATGTAGTATATAAATGTATATGAATATTATAATATCAACTATATTAGTACCCATAACACAAGCTACTCTGTATGCTTACTTTGGGGCTAGATAGTGATGTATATTGTTTAAGTATATATATATCACAGCTCTATAATGATTTTTAATCATAATAAATTGTTATTTACATCGATATAGAATAGGTGCGCGAATTGTTTTATTCTAATGGTTATTTAATTATTTTCTTACTACAAAGTAGCTGAATTATGATCAAGGAAATTTATTCCCAAGAAATAGGTAAGTAACTGTAATAGTTTCAAATGATTATAGAAATAAGATGACAAAGTCGCATGCAGAAATCCTCTTAATATTATAAACGCGAAAGTTTGTGTGGATGTTTGTTTGTATGTTTGTTACTCGTTAACGCCGCAACTACTGTACCGATTTGGCTAAAATTTAAAACGAAGATAGATGGATTTACTGGATTATAACATGGGCCAAAATCACGAAATGGTTTTTGCATGATTTGCGGAAATCTGAATTCCACGCGGACGAAGACGCGGCGCCCGCTAATCAGAGGCATGCACTTCATAGATGCAAAAAAGCACTGCCTACCCTGGGTATCAATACAAACCTATGCTGGACTACAGTATACATAGATGGACAGAGAATTTTCCAATTTTTGCTTAAAGTGCATACCCTAGTTGAAAACCTTAGCACGCCACTTCCGCTAGTCTATGATAATTGATAAACAATACATTGTATTCATAACTTGACTTCTATGAGGAATTTGTAATAATATAATGAATTAAGAAGACACATAAATGATTTTTAATTCACAACATTCCTAACATTAAGAAAGCTAAGTATAATTATAATTAAACACGAATTTGCTAATTAACAGTTTCGCAACTGTGTTTGACGGTAATTACGGTTTTGTGTCATTCTTTTAATTAAACTGTACAAAAGTTCCAAATTGAGACAAAAAGTTTACCGTTGGTAATTATTAATACAGCTCGGCAGTTAGACTATGTCTATAGTATATTCTGAAGATATTGTAGGTTTATTCAGTAAAAGACTTGGTCGCTAACTATGGGCTTCATAAAAAGGCTCAGAGTCACACAGCGGGCAATTGAACGAGCTATGTTATGAGTATCTCTTCGTGATCGAATCAGAAATGAGGAGATCTGCAGAAGAACCAAAGTCACCGGTATAGCTCAACGAGTTGGGAAGCTGAAGTGGCAATGGGCGGGGCACTTAGTTCGAAAGTCCCATAGACGTTGGGGTCCCAAAGTGCTGGAATGGCGACCCCGCACTAGTAAGCGTAGTGTCGGTCGACCCCCCACCAGGTGGACTGTCGACATCAAGCGATTCGCAGGGATTCGCTGGATGCAAGTGGCTCAGTATCGTGATGTTTAGAAGTCCATACAAAAGGCCTATGTCCTGCAGTGGACGTCCATCGGCTGATATGATGATGATGATGATGATTCAGTAAAAAATCTCTACACAAAGTATGGGACAGATGGTGGTGTTAAATCCCCGTGCCTCACAGGTGCACGTTTTACGATGGTGATACCTCAGACCAATTATAGAAGGACCTGTATCGCACTCATAGTCACAAACAAAATTGTCTGTAATTTTCTGAGGAAAACGAGCTTAGATTTTGTATATATCTTATACTAAACTTGAAGTTTTTGCTCGTTTTTTACACAATTCAATTACACAAAAACTTATTTTTACGGAGCTCTTTAATGGACGAACACGATTACAACTATTTAACATCGATTCTATAGAGACAGTTTTTATAATCGCATTAGATCGTTGATCATATACTTTGACAGAAAAGTATCGTCTAGCGAGGCAGGTCCTATACAATAATTGGTCTGAGGGTGATACCCAACTATAACAACATAGGTATTCAGCAAACCACTCCCTAGTTTTTATCATTTGCGTAATCTTTACCTCTTTATACTTACTATTCTTTTTTATATAAATATTCTTTAAAAAAAAATCTACAACAGTTTAATAAGATTTATGTTTTCATTGTATAAACCCAATTTCTTTACTTTGTTAAAAAAGTACCTACGCTACGTGGTTTTATTATAAAGTTACTTATCTTCAAACGAGCATCGAACCAAGCAGTTGGAGAGTTGCTCATGAATTCTCGACACGCATAAAATAAATCAATTTAATTCGTAACGTGCTTTGTGAATCGTAAAACGAACTGGTTTCTTGCAACTACTGTACTTTTCTGATGTAGGGATTTACTTAAATATACGTATTTTCCCTATCTGTTGTATAAAACACTCGATAAATCTAGTAATGATTTCATTTTCCACCAGTACTTTGAAGAGTGGAGTGAAAAATGAAGGTTCTATTCGTTTTTGTTCTCTTTACGTTGTGCACTCAAATTGTGTGGGGTGATACTATCCCTGTGCCTGGGATGACTACTACGACTACTACAAAGCCTTGGACTAAACAAGTTAGAGAAGGACTGGTGGGTACAAAAATGGTCAAGTTTTTTTATGTGGAACTAATTTAATTTTACGTTTCAAATGCATTTTGTTTCGCGTACGAAGAAAGAAGTTCATTTGACACGCATTTTGCCTATCTATACTAATATTATGTCAGCCACTGACGATCAAGTTAGCTCACATGCATGCAGTGCTAACGGCTTGACAGCCGATAAAACTTATAGTGTGTTGGCATGGCAAGTATGTAACTTGGCATATACTTTCGATATTAGTAGCAAATTCTCTTCTTTTTAGAGCATGTGTATTGTATAGGTTGAAGTTATATAAAAGGTAATTTTTAAAAAATCACGTGCCTGCAGCGCTAACGGCTTGATAGTGTGTTGGTCGCGATCGGCATGATGTCATGCACGCGACCAGCACACATTCAGTTTTATCATATTTTTAATATACAGCACGGATGTAACTTGGCATATACTTTCGATATTAGTAGCAAATTCTCTTCGTTTTAGAGCATGTATAGGTTGAAGTTATTTAAAAGGTAATTTTCAAAAAATAAATAAATATTAATTAAATAACTATAATATAATATAGACATAAACTATTTTTTAAAAAGTAATATAATTTGATGATAATAGGGCAATTCGTTATCTTAAATTAATGCTTCGAACACAAATAGGTACCTTGCCAACTTTCTTTTTTATTTAAACGCTGCGAAAAAAAATGGTACGTTGAGTTGCTTTGAAAAACGAGATTGATGACCATTTGATTTGGAGGGCAGCCAACACCCCCTGCCAAGTATGAACTGTGTGTCAAGTATATAGTATTACTTAATTAGGCCGGCCACATACATTCGTTTTCCGTTTTCCGTGTTGGGAAAACCAAATGCATGATGTCAATATAAAATACATATGAAGCAAATGTATGTTTGTTCCCGAACGGAACAAATTCTGAGCGTAAGTAACGAATGAGAGCCTTTGCGACAATATACATTCCGAATGTAGAAAAACGTAAAGTCTGCGGTAGTCTCACGGAATTCCAAATCGAAATTACGCATTAGGAAAACGAATAGGGACAACGAGCGCCCTCTAAAATCTGCCGCCCTAGTCTACTGGTTAATCCACCACTGCCGGCCTTAGACGTACAAATGATTTATACAGTTTAATAACTCTGTCTTTGCAACGAGATAGTTACTTAAAACAAGTTTCAACGATTTTAAATTGATTTGAAGTCTCAATAGCTCAGTGCTAAAGGGGCCGGACTCATCATCATACTCGGGTGGAGTGGTGGTGGTTCAAGCCCTGTCCGCTGGATGTTTCGTTTTAGACTTGGACTATACCTTGTCACTCAGTCAGTAAGATTTTATAAACAAGTAGTTTATATGGAAGTACGCAAAGTAATAACGCTAAATCGCTTGGCGATACATTTTTACTTACGGTACGCTGTCGTGTAGAAACCGAAAGATGTGTGGACTTTCATCCAAATCCTAACTAGTTAGCCTGCTTCTACCTTAGATTGCATCATCACTTGGGCTAACTGGTAAAGAATAACAAAAAAAGCCTTTCAATCTCGCCCAAACGAACTAATCTGATTCAATTTAAATTTTAAAATATTCATTGAATTACTTTTCGAAGGATATTACCCACGTCAAATTTTGAAGCTATTACTTTCTCATTTTGATTTCAGAACAAAGTCTTACAAGCTGCTACAATAATAAGTAATGTACGACGAAATCACAATCGTCACGGACATCACAGAACATTACCAACAACAAAACCAAGAATTTAAGTAATTAATAAGTAATTGTATATGAATTCACTGCGGGTAGTTGCCTCAACTGGTGACAGAAGGGCTGGCTCATTTTTGCGAAAGGAAATGTCTTCTTAGCTGTCCAGCGCGGAAATGCAGCCAGTATTCTTGCCACCATTCCACGTGGGCATGATTTGTGTAGTTATTAAAATAAGTTAGCTTAAGTTCCTTATTGTATATCTTAATTTAAAAAAAAAATATAAAATGAATTCTCGATCCTCCACAAACAAGAGAGACTAAGGTCGATTACCGCCCGTTAGAATAGAATTGAAATGAAATCGTCGATACCAACGACCTAGCACTAGTTATTTTACAGCAATTTTACCTATAAGTTACAAGATTATGCATTGAATAAATTAATCTTTGACAATATTAAATCATAGTCAAATAATAAATACATATATACTTCTGTTGTATAAAATATAATTTATCATTTTACATATTTTTAATTGTTATAAATATAAATAATTTTGTTAATACAACTTCTTTTCCTATCTCCCTTGACCTCGCCAAAGTTTCCTGAACTGCCTGCATCCAGCGAATTACTGCGACTCGCTTGGTGTCTTTCCACCTGGTGGAAAACAGAATTCTTCTATTTTATATTATGTTTTCTTTTTCTTCTGATACTGATAGCCCAGTGGTGAACTCTACCTTCGATTTAAGGGACATAGTTTCGTATCGGGTTTGGGGCATGCACCTCAAGATTTTCAGTTATGTGGATTTTAATAAATTCAATTTCAAACGGTGAACGAAAAACACCGTGAGGAAACAGCATACCTGAGAATTTTCTTAATTATCTACGTGTGTAAAGTCTACCAATCAGCATTGGGCCAGCGACGTGGACTGGTATCCTGACTGTTAGTCCACTCATGTGAGAAGACTCGTGATCAACAGCGAGCCGGATATGGGTTGTTAATGATGTCTTATATCAGAAAATAGTGGTTATTGTATGTATCTTTGTTGTGCACCTATGTTTGAGTACACAGACACTTTAATACATTCTGCATAGATAGTGGTTAATTAAATGAGATTGATCACTATGGCTCAGATTTCGGTTGGGAGGATAATACAGATGCATGAATCCATACAAATATTATAAATGTAAGTCTGTCTGTCTGTTACCTTTTTAAAGCTAAACCACTGAACAGATTTTGATGAAATTTGGTATAGAAATAAATTGGATCTCAAAACAGTACTTAGGCTATTTTTTTTGGATCTCAAGCAATAAGTTCTGTTAACTTAGGCTATTTTTTATTTCAGATTCATGGTACTTGCGGGATATATAAAAATCAGAATATAAATGTTAGTCATGTTAGTAATCTATACTCCATACTAATATATAAAGC
Organism: Bicyclus anynana; assembly: GCF_947172395.1. Lineage (NCBI taxonomy): Eukaryota > Metazoa > Arthropoda > Insecta > Lepidoptera > Nymphalidae > Bicyclus > Bicyclus anynana. The sequence continues at coordinate 6,574,965 of NC_069095.1, forward strand.
TGAAGAGTTTGTTTGTTTGTTTGATTGAACGCGCTAATCTTAGGAACTACTGGCCCGATTTGAAAAATTCTTTCAGTGTTCGATAGCCCATTTATCGAGGAAGGCTATATAGATATAGACTATAAATTATCCCCGTTTTCTTACGGGAACAGGAACCACGATATTTTTTAAGAACACTGATATTTTGTTAATAAATTCATCTTTATTTAGTAATTATGGCAGTCGAAGTGTACGAAACTTGCTCGTAGTAGGCTCTTAGCAAACTTTAGAAAATACAACGCTGTAACATTTATTTAAATAATAATTAAGCTTCGAGATTTCCTCTTCGTTTATAACAAGTTTGAAACTAATTTTGTGCCTATCTAACTTTAAGATATTATTAAATTTTCCATCAATATTTTAGTAAAAATAAAAAACAAATTTTACTAACACAACGATATTATTATTTTCACAAGCTTTTATACATTTATATATTATTTATATAATATATAAATGTATAAAAACGGGCGTTATTTGCCGTATGACTACTAGGGGGTCCACAGACTACAGGGGCCTCTTACGTGTAAAAACTAAAATTAATAAAATGCAACCCCAACTTATTCTGGTGCTTTCCGGAAAAAAAACATAAAAAAATGTCTATAGAGTTATGAATTACAAATAAATTTCTTTATTTCCATTTTAACACAAAACTACTGAACCGATTTTCATGAAAATTAAATGGGACCAATCTGGAAGTATACAGTATACTCTTTCAAACAAAAAAGATTTTTTAAAATTAGTTAAGAAATGACGAAATAGTAGTAACAAACATAAAAAAAACATACGCGTTGAATTAAAAACCTCCTCCTTTTTTGAAGTCGGTTAAAAATTAAAAAAGCGCAATCTAGAATGTAATAGAATTTTTTTGAGTCAGCTATTAATATTGTTGTGAGTACATTAGTACCAACAACGCGGGTATTCTGTTCTGTTCAATCTGTTTTATTCTCGGGTCAAGCGTGCCCCCTTTAGAAACATCCTAAAGCAAGCATTTTTGTTTATTTCGTGGGAAATCTTCACCGATAACTGATTAAAATTATTAACCAACGTGCTATTTGACATTGTCATTTTCGTAAACAATCGTTAATAACAAGTTTAAAACTAATTTTGTGCCTATCTAACTTTAAGATATTATTAAATTTTGCATCAATATTTTAGTAAAAACAAAAAACTAATTTTACTAACACAACGATATTATTATTTTCACAAGCTTTTATTTAGGGGGCGCTACCGCCTTACCAGCCGTATGAATAATAGGGGGTCCACGGACTACAGGGGCCTCTTACGTGTAAAAGCTAAAATTAATAAAATGCAATCCCTAATCCCACTTATTCTGGTGCTTCCCGGAAAAAAAAACGTAAAAAAATGTCTGTATTGAATTACAAATAAATTCCTTTATTTCCATTTTAACACAAAACTACTGAACCGATTTTCATGAAAATTAAATGGGACCAATATGGAAGTATACTCTTTTAAACAAAAAAAGAATTTTTAAAATTGGTTGAGAAATTACGAAGTTATGCAGTAACAAACATAAAAATAAATAAATAAAAAAAAAACATATGCGTCAAGTTAAGAACCTCCTCCTTTTTTTGAAGTCGGCTAAAAAATAAAAAAAAGCAATCTAGAATAGAATAGAAATGTTTTGACTCAGCTAATATTGTTGTGAGTACATCAATACCCACAACGCTACTAGCGTTGTGGGTATTGATGTACTTTATAGTAAAATACTTCTGTTCTGTTTTATTCACGGGTTAAGCGTGCGCCCAAATTTAGAAACATCCTAAAGCAATATGTTAATAATATTAATAATTGTAAATTATCCAAATATTGTATGATTTATTTTTTAAAAGAGCAACTGTTGAGTTTTTGCCGGCTCTTCTCAGCAGAACCTGCGTTCCGAACCGGTAGTAGAGTCTTTACAAATAGTCAAACCTGACGTTTCACAAGTGCTTTTAAAGTAACCCTAATTGAAATAAATTAATTTTGAATTTGAATTTGATGTTGTTGATGAACTTTTTCTACGATCCATTTTCATCGAGCAAGGTTTCAAATGCAACCTGTATTTACTACCGGCTACGAACATGTAACGAAATTTCGGGGTAGCTGCTAGATTTGTTGAACTTGCTGATTGAATTTCAACTTTGTAAAGCGGCGGTACACGTTTCCCTACGGTTACGGTTACGGTTAAAACTAAAATTAACTTAATTGAAGTTTTCCAAAAATAAACTTGGGGTTTATAGCTTGGCAACTACGTTTGTAACACTCCCGATGCTCCGCGCGGGCCAGGGGGCGAGTAGCGATGAATGAAAAACCCACGACTGATGCACTTCACGATTTCACACCCCTGCAGTCTATCCCCCCGTCGCCCGCATAGCATGGGAGGTGTCATCTGCCCAGACTATAGTAAATTATTTTTAATAGACGCCCAGCAGATTCACCAGCGTACTAAGCGTAGTAGCGTAGATATTTCCACGATAATTGTTTTACCTATTATCGTGGAAATCTTTGAGATTCTTGTCAGCTAAACAGCTTGTGTATTTTTTATAATTATTTTATTATAAAATTAAATTTAATATCCTGTTAATTCTTAGTTTTTATATGTACTAGTCTATGTATCACATTCTAGCAAATAGATATTTGATTTGATTTATGGTAATCTGAAACCTTTTTTGGAATTACCTACTTAATTATTTACATTTCGTCCCATCATTTCGTTCTGGGATAGCTTAGTGTCTTTGCCATAAGGGCTCTAGGGGCACTTCGGTTTCACGGTGGCTCCGAAACGTTGACATATACAAAAATAGAAGCTTAATTTAATGCCCTTATTTTCTTTTTTTATGAGTCCCTGTCTAGCTTAAGAGGACCCTGCCCTGAGATATATTATGATTGATGTTTGGCAATTTAATATTCTATGAATAGAGGTCTAAGTAGATATCTACTAAAACCTCCATTTCTCTTTAGAAGTTAGGCGTATAATTTGCTTTTCAAAGCCTATAATAACCATAGGTATTATTAAATTAGAATTGCCGAATACGCAAAAAACATACGCTGCTGCTTTAATTCTATAGTATGGTATGTGTTTTATACCGCTACCGCCCAAAAAATTTGTGTTAACTCTCACCCCCTATTTACTTTACAAGGGTAAAGAGTTAAATTTTTACCATACTTTCATGAAAACTTTCAATCCCTATTGTTAATTCTATGAGGCTGAGTTTTTGAAATTCTTGATGCTTATCATAATTTGTATTTTATGGTATTGCTAGTGTATTGGCTAACTTGTATATCTTCCACGTTATTCATCACCTAAGATCGCAATCAAGGGCTAACTTGTCAAAAACATATTTATGAACTAAAATTTTAATGTAATCACGTCTCAAAATAAATATGTTTTTTTTTCAATCTAGTAGAACGAAAATGAATTAGGTAGGTATGTAAGACTATTAAAAAAAGTATCAACTAGCCTATTGTCAAGCTTTATGCTTTATTAGGAGAAAAAAAATGTTTCTAATATATGGAAAAGAGGTTCCATTGAATTATTAAAATGAATAAAGTTTCCCAAAAACAATATTCAAAGCTAAAGACATCTTTAGGTTAGTAGCAATAAAAGTGAAGTTTACGGAGAGAAGTTTGATTTAATCTTTAATCAGTGGCACGCCAGACCGCTCGTAAATATTACGAAGGTTTATTTTATGGGTGGGTGAGTATTCGCTGAAATTTTGTGCTTGTTCATTTAACGCCACATTACGGTTAAAAAGAATTCCACGATAGGTTATTTCGAAAGGACTACGAGCCTGTTATAGCCAGACATACCACTTCATCTTATGAAGTAACTAGCGGACGCCTGCGACTTCGTCCGCGTGAAATTTAGTTTTTTGCAAATCCCTCGGAAACCTTTGATTTTTCCGGGATATTAACATATAAGCTACTTTTTAGTATGTTAATCCAGAGTAAAATCTATTTCCATTTCTAAAAGGACCGCCGGCCCATACAACGTCGACCCAGGGAACCCAGGTATAAAAATATATGGGTATGATAATATGATGTGTTAGTATGCACCTCCAACTTTTCAGTTATGTGCATTAAAAGAAATTAAAAATCACGTGTCTCTGTTAATTTTCCTAATTCTCTACATGTGTAAAGTTTGCCAATCCGCATTGGCTATTAGCCTAATCCCTCTCTCGAGAGGAGACTCGTGCTCAACAGTGAACTGAATATTGGTTGTTAATTAAGAATTGACGATCTGGTTCATCTGAAGCTACCATTGAAGGACTATTGGAAGGTAGCAGGGTCTATACCCTGCTATCTTCCAAAGCAATTACAGTCCAAAATCCATAGATGTTTTATGGTGAATCGTGTCTGGCAACCACAGGTTCTATCAGTAGGTATTTTGTCTGCAAAATGGTAAATGATGAGCTCGCTTTATAATGTGAAGTTCAGTTTCGTGAGGAATATAACATCGTAATTCTATTTGAAATGTTTTATTTAAGCCATCTTCGAACTTGAATGAGAACGTCTAATGCCATTGAGAGAGAAATAAGGTTCCAAATCTATTTAGTCATTGGACTGTATAAAATGGCACTTAAAGACGTACATACAAGTAACGAAGTAAAACATGAAGCACGTTCGGATAATTTACAGTTCTTTGTAAATGTACAACACATAAATGAAATCAGTATTATCCAAAAATATGTCTGTTGTTTCTATTAACATAAGACTTTCAACTAAAGTTGTCTAGCATGATTTATTATGGTATAATAATTGATTTAGGTATGATTTACTAATTGATTATCTACGAATTTATAGTTAACTGCCTCCTGAAATGGCAGAAACTCAAAATTAGTCTAATATAATATGTTCTTTCTGTACAACTTTTAAAAAAGCAGATTTTCATTTTAGGCTAGATGCCTAACACACAATATGAACACATTATATATTTTAGTTTTTCAAAGCACATTTATATGCTCATTATATCATATATAAAGCATATTTATCCAATGTATTTTGTAATACAAAATTAAAATTTATTACAAAATACATCTTTTCATTTGAAGTATTTCGAAGTAGATGCTACGTGGGTGGGCATTAAAGTAGTTAATCAGGTGGAAGCTTCTGAGAAAAGTTCTCGAACTTTGCTTTATATTATAGCATTATGCTCAATAGTTTATTGATCTTATATCAAACAAATGACAGACGAGGTAGGCATGACCGATTGAGGCTTGATTGTCGGCGATTTGTCATGCGACTGCTTGCGGCAATTATGGTATCGAGAAATTCCGTTTGAGACAGATTAATAACAATAATTTGGTCGGAGATAGAGAACTGTATTGATCTGTGCTGTGATGTAGGTATGTAGGTATGTAATTACTTGTATTGTAAGTATGAGGGGAGAGGAGATTTGGAGCTTAGAACCACCATTGTTTGTAATGCGGGTTGGTGGGTTTAGGGTCATAAAGTTTGGCTGTAATGATGACCGATCGGGCGGGACCGACGGCTAACATATTAAGAGTGTGCAATATGTAATTTGGTGGTTACAAATGGTTCTGGATCTCAGATTCTGGAGAAATTAGGAGCCTGATATTTGGGTAAATGATATTTCAAAGTGTTAGCTTCGTTATGACTATACAAAATACACAATTTGTAAAACATTTCTCGATGGTTTATTTTTTTGAAAAATACATGTTTTGGTCAAATTTTGCTTTCAATCTCAGGAAAAGCAAACTTATTTTCTCAAATTTTTGTTTTGTATACAAAATTAGGTATATATCTTGAACATGGCCATTTTGTTTTTCGTTATGTTGTTTAATTTACTTGCAATTAGGTAATAATGGTTTTGGCGCACACGTCATAAAATTTGCGTCGCGCGTCAATCGCTTCGTGCCTTTCACTCACGTGAAAGTCATAATTCGGCGTCTCGCTTGCGCTTCGAATTTTATCCATGTCGTACCGACGTGCTGCGCGCTCTTATGGGGATTGTACGTAACTTTTTCTCCCCGCGCACAGTTTCTCCTCCGCTAGATTTTTTTTTTTATTCTTTACAAGTTAGCCCTTGACTACAATCTCACCTGATGGTAAATGATGATGCAGTCTAAGATGGAAGCGGGCTAACTTGTTAGGAGGAGGATGAAAATCCACACCCCTTTCGGTTTCTACACGGCATCGTACCGGAACGCTAAATCGCTTGGCGGTACGTCTTTGCCGGTAGGGTGGTAACTAGCCACGGCCGAACCCTCCCACCAGCTAGACCTGGACAAATTAAGAAAATCTCAATCTGCCCAGCCGGGGATCGAACCCAGGACCTCCGTTTTGTATATCCACCGCGCATACCACTGCGCCACGGAGGCCGTCAACGTAACGTTGCGTAAAGATTTTTACGCAACGTCGCGACGACGCCGGTTACGATGTGCTTCCGTAGAAATTGCAGTATATTGACGATCAGCGGACACCCGCGATTTCGTCCGCGTAAAATCGATGTAAACTACCCCTACTTCAACCCCTATTTTACACCATTCTATTTATATTTTTGCAAGGCTAACGTCACTTAATTATTTTGCCTTCACGAAACCTCTTCACTAACACTTGAACTTTATGGTATGGTATTCAAGTTCAAATTGACTTTTAATTACTCTCTCATTTATTTATTACTTCTTTTTTTAATTTTTAACAATATAAGTATAAAATACAAAACATTATTAAAAATTTATAAAAAAAATTAACCCTCCCGCAGCGGGACATTTGAGTGTCCAAGCAACCGGTGGTTAGGGCTCCAGAATGACGGCCGCGTGGCGCAGTGGGTAGTGACCCTGCTTTCTGCGTCCACGGCCGTGGGTTCGATTCCCACAACTGGAAAATATTTGTGTGATGAACATGGGTTTTTTCCAGTGTCTGTGTATTTATAGATAAGTCTATAATGATCGATGGTGAAACACTGGAAATGGAGAGTTCCACAGTTTTCCTGGGAGTGACCTTGGATTGTAAACTTCAGTGGGGTGCTCATATAGAAAAACTGTCTGGTAAACTTAGCTCAGCGGCATTTGCCGTGAGAAAAATAAGACAGTTTACTGATGTTGATACAGCTAGGCTTGTTTATTTTGCGTACTTTCACAGCGTAATGTCTTACGGTATTTTATTGTGGGGCAAGGCTGCCGGTATACAATCTATATTTGTTCTTCAAAAAAGAGCAATTCGAGCAATATATCAATTAAAATCACGCGAGTCCCTTCGTCAAAAGTTTAAAGAAATAGGTATACTAACAGTAGCCTGTCAATATATATATAACAGTATAGTATATGTAAGACAAAATATTAATTTGTACAAACGAAAAGGAGATTTAAACCCACGTCTTACTAGACACGGGCATAAGTTAGTTATTTCTGCATATCGTCTCCAAAGAGTAAAAAAATCTTTTGTAGGTTTGGGTGTACTCTTCTATAATAAGATCCCCAAGACTGTGATGGACCTGCCAATGCATAGCTTTAAGCAATGTGTTAAAAAACATCTAATTAGTCGAGGGTACTACAACATTGATGAGTTCCTTAATGATAAAGATGCTTGGAGGTCGTTGGATCAGCTTCCACCTTCACACAGAAAGTAAAACTATAAAAAATGTAAACAGTAATTGTTATTAATTGTAAATTATAATACTGTATGACTTTTTCAAAAGAGCAACTGTTGAGTTTCTTGCCGGTATCTTCTCAGCAGAACCTGCCTTCCGAACCGGTGGTAGAATCTTTACAAATAGTCAACTGACGTGTCAAAAGTGCTTGTAAACTGAGCCTACTTGAAATAAATGATTTTTGATTTGATTTGATTTGATATAAGTATTGTATATTATTATAGAGTGAGGAACCTCCTCACAATACGCGCCGTCTCAAGAATCACTGCCTTAATTACTTATTATTACGAATCGTTTGTATAAGAGTATATAAAAATGTTGTTATTAGACTTCTTTTTTATTTTGTTTTTTAATATGCATTATTTAAAAAAAAAAACCGTGATAGCCCAGTGGATTTGACCCCTGCTTCTGATTCCGGAGGGTGTGGGTTCGAATCCGGTCCGCGGCATGCACGTCCAACTTTACAGTTGTGTCCACATTTTACATTTTACATACGTAATATGTGAACATTCGAATTATGTTCCAAAAGACTCGATTATTTTTAAGACTGTTTTTAGGCTAAAAGACCTCTTTAGTGTCGAGTCTAACTCTATTTATGGAGTTTTCAAAACTTCGTTTTCAAAACTTCGAGCCCTAATATAAGATTAGCTTTTATATAAGGCTCGCTTCTTTTCATAAAGGCTAAAAGCACGGGGGTATAACACAACAACTTGACTCCGTGGCAAAAAAAAAAATCACAGATTTCTTAGACGAAAGGACAGCTCAATATTTCACAACACGACCAAGGAGTCGAACCCAGGACCTTATAATCTGAAGTCACAAGGTCAACTGGACCAACTCTTAATAATATACTATTTAAAGAAATTATTTTATTGTCTTTGGTTTTGGGATAATTGCACATATGCTCAAAACGGTTTTAAGTTTTATGAAAAAATAAAGTGATATTGTAATTGGTTTGGTTATTATTCATTACTTGTTCCCATATTTTTTGTCACAAATGGCCGCCACAGGTTCGGGTCTACTGGGCCTTAGGGTAAATCCGCCACTGGCTATAAAAAATAAGTTAAAAAGAAAACTCACACTTTAGCTTTACATGTTTCGTTTAAAATGCAGCGAATTTTCCCTGGATTGAGTCATTAGTTGTGTAAACTAGGTGGCAAATACAGTAATTAAACAACAAATGTAGAATCTGTTGCCAGCGTGGCCCACAATGTATTTGGCTGGTTTATTTAACATCAATTTAACGCTCAGTGGCGTAGCTACCGCCGTATCAAAGATACGGGGCCTGCAGGGGCCCCTTACGTGTGAAAGCAAAACTAACTTCAGAAATACTCAATCAGCACGGCAGACTAAGATAAGGAAGGTGATTTGATAGCTATAAGAAATGCATTTTGAAAATCTGACAATTTGAGCGTAACGTAATGGAATGGGAGGGTTCCAAAGTTCCAAAATAAAACCCTTATAGTTATATTTTTGTTATCGAGCCACGAGCGCGGTTAATTTTTTACTTATTTTGAATGAAATAATCTCCTAAATAATCGCTCATGTGTTCTGATGATTTCAGTAAGCCAAAGTAATAAAAATTGTCTTTAAAGTCTGTAGTTTTTTTCCCCACCGCTAAAAGCGAAACAAGTATATAACCATTTATTCTCTCTATCATATAAAATCGATTCCAAACACGCTGTAGTAACTGCAAATTTAGCATTCCGGGCTCCCTGGGATGCTAAATATTTATTTTAGGCGAGTATTTTTGTTTCTTTTGTAAGAAATCTTTACCCTTCATTTCATTATTCATACACCACTGGCTTGACGGAATTGATTGCTTTGGAATTATTCAATCCATCAATGATTGGGCATTATATTTTTTAGAACGCGGTATTCAACATGTGTCAAGTTATAATTAAAGTTAAAATATTTAGAAGTATCTATGTAAATTTAACGCGCCACCAAAATAATAATTTATTTCGCTTAGGTACCATCATTCATAACTTAATAAATAATTATAATATTAATTATTTAATTAAATCATTAATTAATTTAATTAATGATTGAATTTATTGAATTAATATATACAAAATCTAAGTTTTTGATTGTATTACTGCTTAAAATATTGTAAGCTATGTACGAGAAGAGATCTGGCCGTTGTAACACGAATTCTTAAGATCTCAACTATTATTTCTGTATGGAAAAATTTTCAAAATTAATAAAGAATTTGAATTAAATGGTACCTTTGGGTGCTGGATAGTTCAGTGATACAGCAAAAGAGCAAACGAGTGAACAGTTTACCTGATGGTAAGTGATTACCTTCGCTCACGAACATCACTACTACATACACCGATAATTTGCCGGCTTTCGACGAATTGGCCGAGCTCCAGTCGCAAGTGACCCGTTTCCTATATTAATGGTCACTTATCAGCAAATGAACAATGATGGCTGTATGCAGAGAACTAGATACAATATGCATGGCGACCGACATTGCTAATATACAGGGTGCTGGGGAGTATTTTCCATAACTCTGGAGTATATTCTTTACCGAAGAGATATTCTTTACCGAAAATTAATTAAAAATGTAGAAATGTAATATAAATAAATGTAATTAATTAAAAATGTAGAATGTGTAATTAAAAAGTAGAGATATTCTTTACCGAAAATTAATTAAAAATGTTGTTTTAGGAAGCCCTGCCAGCAAAAACGCAAGATTTTTATTTACAAAATAGTAAAAGATAATTTAGATAAACGTAGGTAATATTAATTAGTCTTAAGGTAGTTTTAGTTAATGAATGTTTTAACTTAAGTAGCATTACAAGAGCTACATAATCACTTTAGTGACTAAGCTCTATAAAAGAGAATAAAAAAAAAATAATAATTAAAAATGTTCAAGGAACATGTGTTTTAAAATTAATATTCTCAGGGTAAATAATATTCATTTTGTAAATAGATCTTAATATGTGCCCCTTATACGCATCCTTATAATTATGACGTAGCCAAGTTTTACGTGTTTTAAAATGCAAGGATAGTTAAAGGCGTGTGATACATGGATAGTGGGAATTACTTTGTATGAAAACATAAAAATAATTAATTTTTTAGTTAAAAAAATATTAGTTATGTTATGTTAACTTATGGAAAATACTCCCGAGCATCCTGTATATCCTGGATATGTATTAATCTTCTGAGAACTTCGACCTTGTTCTATTTGGAACCCTTTCAGCTATCAATTATACTTACACGAAGTAGTATTCAAGAGAGCATAGAGCGCCAAATCTGCAATTTATAGTAAAACACTTGAAATTTTGCAAATTCGGCAAACCTGGAACACACTGACTAAAAATGGTCAAGCGTAAAAAAATAAAATTAGCTATACCTATATGTAATATTTCATTTGATTCTCACTCGGTAAAGTATTTTTTTACAATTTTCATTCGTACTTTTTAATTATTTCCCAAAGAATGAATCTAAGTGTGATAAATTCCAAGAGCCTTAAAAAGTTTCCTAAAATACTTTTATCTCCTTAATTTCGTTTCACTTTTTAATTTTATCTTTCTTTTCCTTTTACTGGCTTTTTTGGCATTCGGATTACTTCCTGTAAGTATTATATCCCTCCTTCCTTTTAGGAGAGGGAATATGGAGCTTCGACCCACCATCCCGCTCAACTGCGGGTTGGCGGGTTGTAATAATAATTGTTATAACATTTATATTACAGACATTCCCAAAAACTGGCGCACAGCAACACATATAAACAAACTAATTTTAAAGTTACAAAACCCTAAGTAGTTTGTGGTAATAAAATGAGTTAATCTTACAATACGATACTTTTTACGTGGGAAGTTAAAATAAATGACATTACTTATTTAAGTATTACCATTCCATTATATTTTGTGTCACTATTTGTATGTTCAAGTTTAGATTAATTTGTTTAGTCGCAGTTAACTTAATTCCCAGCAGGAATCCTAAGTGAAAACAACCATTTTCTCCTCCATTATCAAGTTAGTGTACCGGGAGAGCTGGTCCTGAAGGGACGTCACTAACTTTCGTACTTCGATATCGTAACATACGAACTTTTCGCTTCACGAACGCAATTTTGCGTATGAATAGTGTTTTTGTTTAAATTAAAAAATAACAAAGCAAATCAATATAGTAAAGTAGTGAATTATAAGTTGTGACAATAAAGATAGACATTAATAATTTGTGAAATAAAAAGGAAATAATGTTATTCATTCTTCTAACAGCTATTTTATTTGCAAGTATGTAAAGTATTTTTTCTAATTCTATTTTTTATAAATGTTGTTATCCACCGTGTTTAATTAATTATTAATTACTAGCGGACGTCCGCGACTTCGTCCGCGTGGAATTTAGTTTTCACAAATCCCTTGGGAACCATGGATTTTCCGGAATAAAAAGTAGCCTGAGTGTTAAGACTATAATATATCTTAATACCAATTTTTAGCTAATTCGGTACAGTAGTCGAGGCGTGAAAGAGTAACAAACATTCATATTATCAAAGTCATTAGTTCTAGCAAATCTCGGGAAACCATGATTTTTTTCGGGATAAGTCTATGTGTTAATCCAGAGTAAAATTTATTTCTACTCCAAATTTCAGCGAAAACGCTTCAGAAGTAGCAGCGTTAAAGAGTAACAAACATCCAAACAAACATACATCTAAACGATTTATATTGATACATCCAAACATCCATACAAACTTTCGCGTTTATAATATTAGTAGGATAGTTTTAATTCTTAATTCTTTCTTCGATTGTGTGTTTTGCCGATTTTGTATTATTGTAGATCTATCTCTAAATAAAATAATGCAATTATTAAGCATTTTTGTGTTAATTGAGTCATTCAATTAACACATAATTAAATAAATTTAAAGTTATCACAGATTTTAAATAGCGTGTCATTAAAAATTCAAGTAAAATTAGCACAAGAGACTTTAAAGCATGTTTGAGCGATGTACGAGTATGTAGTTTAAATCCTTTTAAAGACGCTTTTAACGTTAATTTTATATGACAGAGTCGTTGTAACGTTCACTAAGGGTAGTTAGTGTTTTATCATGTTGTTTTAAAATAAAAACGAAATTTAATATCTCATTCCATCAAGCTTAATGCCTCAGGGTATGTTTAAGGTTAGATAGGTTTGTTTCGCCCATGTTATTTATGAGCATTAAAGTTTAAAAAAACGTGATAACCCAGCGAAAATGACCTCTGCCTCCGATTCCGGAGGATATGGGTTCGAATCCAGTCCGGGGCATGCACCTTCAACTTTTGAGTTGTTTCAAAGGTTGAAGGAAAAACATCGTGAGGAAATTTGCCTAACAGAGAATTTTCTTAATTCTCTGCGTGTGTAAAGTTTGCCAATCCATATTGGGCCAGCACTGTGGACTATTGGCCTAACTCCTCTCATTCTGAGAGGAGACTGGAGCCTTGAGCCGAAATGGGTTGATAATGATGAAAGTTTTAAAACAAACAAACAATCTCAATTTTGAAACAGCTACGGGTTAATTTACCGTCTACTTATTCTCCTTGTAGAATAAGATAGGATAATATGTGTAAACTAAAATTATAAACAATTAATCATCATCATCATATCAGCCGATGGACGTCCACTGCAGGTCATAGGCCTTTTGTAGGGACTTCCAAACATCACGATACTGAGCCACCTGCATCCAGCGAATTCCTGCTACTCGCTTGATAATATAATTAAAACAATATAAATAAATTATCGATAGTTATGTACTCATAGCATCGTAGCACTATTATACCGCAAGCTATAAAAACACCGTTATGAAGCTTCGGACCACAATGAAATAAAGATGGTCGTAGAAAACCTTTTGAAGAGAAATTGAAAGCATATTTTTTCAGGGATATATAAATAAAAGTATTATGATAACTATATTTCAATTGAGGGAAAAAAATATAAATCTATAGTTTTGTTTTGTTAACCTTAGGTTGCGAATATAATATGAGTCGCATAGCACCGTACATATCATCATCTTTGACATATTCGGCTCACTGTTGAGAACAAGTCTCCTCTCAGAATGAGAGGGTTTAGGCGTTAGTCCACCACGCTGGCCAAATGCGGATTGGCAGTTTTCACACACGTAGAGAATTGAGAAAATTCTCATGTATGCCTTCCTCACGATGTTTTTCCTTCACCGTTTAAGACACGTGATATTTAATTACTTAAAAATCGACATAACTGAAAAGTTAGAGGTATACGCCCTTGACTGGATTCGAACCTAAATCTTCTGAATCGAAGGCAGAGGTGAAATCCACTGGGCTATACACATATACTGAAAATGGCTTGAATTGTTTTGAGAAAAGGATGGTACTTTTTTGCTCGACTTGGCAGGGCTCTTAAAATATCGATGATAATAATAAAAGCAATCTAAATAAGTGATTTACCACAGATAATTTTTTTAATGAAAGTATGCGGCAAAATGCTGAGTTGGGGCCTTTTTCTAGGTTGTGCCACATATTACAGGGCATTCTTTAGTGCTCCACTGTTTGAGTGGACGTTAAGCCATAATGTTATAATTTAGATTTAATGTGATATGTGGCATTACTTAAAAATAAAGATCTTTTCTTTCTTTCTTTCTTTCTTTCTTTCAGTTATCTATCTTAGCAGTCTACATTCTGTTAAAAGAGCATCGGTTTGTCTTTAACTTTGCATCACAAGTGAATTATCTTGTTCCGTCACTGAAAATGTTACAGAAAGCTTACGGTGAATCGAGCTTACTCGCATCAAAGACGTTCATGAGTCTGAGTATACATATAAAAGCGAAAGGTTATCACGAAACATCATGAAATCTTGAAAACTGTTTGACGTAAAGATGGCTTGACATATTGGCTGGAAGGTAGTCTAATATTATAGACGTTCGCAAAGAGCAGATTTTGCAACGAGATCTAAGCAAAGATTTTATACTAGCCAATATAATATGTCATTAGCGCGTCGATACTGAGGCTGACAAAAGTGGCTAGTTGACTTAATTTTACTTAGTCGCACCGTAAATAACGAAAGTTATCTAAACAAATAAATAACTATATATTATCTACAATATCGAGTTGTGTGTTCACGAAGTGTAAAATCTTACATTAAGTAAGTAAACACAAAAGTGTGCATGTGTGCGCTCAGTTGAGTAGCTAATTCGGATCACTTTATGCGGTGATTTTCTACTATTAGGCACGTAACATGTCTAATAGTAGAAAATCTTTGGGTCTAAGGGTCCGCTAGTGATGTATAAAGCATACTTTAGTTGGTTTCGCACAGGTATAATAGTAACAAAGTATGTATAGGCATACTTAGTGGTGTTACAACCCCGTGCGTTGCTATCATTAACAACTAGTGATCGTTACAAGATCGAACATCATCACCATAAGGTCGCCAACCCGCATCATAGCAGCATGGTGGGTCGAGTGGTGGGCCTGGCTATGTAGTGACCTTTGTTTAATAAAGCGTAATCTTTGAAAACTCCAATTGTAAATCCGAAGAAAATAATTTTAAAATCATACAAACAAACTATCTACAGTTAGGTAGCGTCGAAGCAGATAGCGTAAACTATAAGTTAACACCTCGCAGGTAATAAAGAATCCATTTGAAAAATGATTGCCTCTTCATCACTGACGAAGCTCTATAAAATTGCACCTTCCAGCCAATATAACCCTATATCATACCGTTTAAATTGACTTTTACATTTTTAGTTACAGTCTCACCGGGCAAAATGCCAGGTAGACTTAGGTATACTTGTATGAGTTCTGTATATTCGTGTATTTTGCTTGCCGTGATAGCCTAGTGGATATGTCCTCTACCTCCGATTCCGGAGGGTGTTGGTTCGAAACCGGTCCGGGCATCTCCAACTTTTCATTTATGCGCATTTTAAGAAATTAAATATCACGTGTCTCAAACGGTGAAGGAAAAACATCGTGAGGAAACCTGCAAACCAGAGAATTTCCTAATTCTTTTCGTGTGTGGAATCCGCATTGGGCCAGCGTGGTGGACTATTGGGGTAACCCCTCTTATTCTGAGAGGAGACTCGAGCTCAGCAGTGAGCCGCATATGGTTTGATAAATGAAATTATGAATAATTTGCATTGATAGGGTGAAAAGTGAAACTGTACGTGCATCTATATTATTTTCATTTCATTTTCGGAAAAGTTAATTTTGCTCGCTCAAATCAGCAAACACAAGTATTTTTTACTGACTAGGCAGGCATCAATCATTTTTACAGTCATTTCATAATTTTTTTAAAGTAACTTTAACTATTTTTTAAAGTAACTTTTTACAAAATGAAAGTTTAGAAATAAGCATGGTCCTTAAAGTTTGACCTTATAAACCTTAGCTAGGCAATATGTGCACTTGTAGCAAATAGCAATTTTGCTGACTATTTCATCTCACTTGCACGGAAAAGTTATTTTTGCTCGGCCAAATCTGCAAGCAAAAGTCGTTTAATAAGGCAACTTTTTAAAATGTGAATTTTCACAAATAAGGTTAATCCTCGAAGTTAAAGCAGCTCGAGTCTCCACTTAAGAAGAGAAGGGTTAGGCCAATAGTCCACCACGATGGCCCAATGCGGGTTGGCAGACTTCACACACGCAGAGAATTAAGATAATTTTCTGGTAAGTAGGTTTCCTCATGATATTTTCCTTCACCGTTTGAGACACGTGATGTTTAATTTCTTAAAATGCACACAACTGAAAAGTTGGAGGTGCATGCCCTGGACCGGATTCGAACCCACACCCTCCGGAATCGGAGGCAGAGGTCATATCCACTGGGCTATCACGGCTTTTAAGTAAGTTATATTTTGTGTATTTTAATTTTCATTCGATTCCGTTTTATAAAACAAATATTTTAATAAGGTCATCGATCAAAGCCTGCATACATGTAACCTTATACATGTAGCATGTAAATAAAAATATTCTTTTTTGTTATGAATTAAAAATTATAAAACATAGTGAACATTCTGGTGGAGATACTATAATTTTAAATCTACACACTACAGTGTATATTGCCAAATTGAAAAGTTGAATTCTCGCTTAGGTAATTTCCTCCTAGTAATTTCCTCGCTGTATGTTTCCTGCTGTGAGATGAAAAATTCTGTACTGCGCACGGCAGCCAAATTTACCCTGTCACTCCCTTTACACTTATGATTCTTTTTTAAACGTCTCATTTTCTCGTGGTTCAATCTTAGAATTCTTAGCTGGAGCAAAAATCAATTTTCCTGCTTTTCGTAACGAATGTGTGAATTAAGTAGGTATATCGTACACAGATAAGATTTTAATATTTTTTTTGTGTCCATGATTGTTACGAGGGCGTACGAGTTCCATCTAACAAACTATATACAGGGTGTCTTGTAATTAATGGATAATACACAAACGGTAGATATACCACCTAATTATCTAAAACTAATTTGAATTATTTTCCAAAAATCCCTAGGGTGACCAAGTTACATTCTTTTTTCGGATTTTTTAAATTTTTCTTTCTTGTATCAGTTTTTTCAATGCTTCAGCTGCAGTAATTAATTTTAAAGATCTGATTTTTGTAACACATTGCGGATTAAATTACCAACCTTCTATAATACTATTTTAATAAATAATGGTTTTTAAAATCAGATCTTCAAAATCTTAATTCCAGCATTGAAAAAATTGATTCAATATAAAAAGTTTTGAAAAATCCAAAAAAAATATATACCTACTGGTCACCCTAGGGATATTTGGAAAACTATTCAAATTAGTTTTAGATACTTAGATGGTGTATCTACTATTTGCATATTGTGTATTATCCATTAATTACGGGACATCCTGTGGATACTAAACTATCTATACTTTATTACATTGTCTGTCATTTGCTGAAAATAATTCATCAATGTCATGAATACAATTTTTCGTTTTTTAAGATACTGATTTGACTAAAACTAAAGATTATAATCTTTAGCTTTATTATTAATTATTTAAACTCAGATTGATCTTTTTACATTTAATAAATAATTTCAATATTGTAATAATATACATAATTTCATAACGTTAGACTAAACCGTATTACTTTATAATTAAAAAAAAATCAATAAAAAAATATTCAACCGACTTCCAACTCAAAGATTAACTAAAAAGCAAAAAATAACATCTTACTTATGTGCTACCTCTATAATCCTCCTAATCTTTAACCCTCTTATATGTGTATCTAGACAGAGGAGGTGCACAGCTAAGCGAGGACAGCTGTGATGCGAGTGAGTTAAAAACGTGTGTGGAGTCGACACCGCGGACCCCTGTGGGGTTACCGAGGACCAAGGAAGAACTGGATGCACATTGCACGTAAGCACCATACATTCTCAAGTTAAATTAAAACTCGCTACGTAGAAATGAATATATTCCATGAATTTAACGTGACAGAAAAAAAAACGCCAAGTAAAGTCGAGGGCTTTAGACCCGGGACAAGGAGCTCCTTTAAAATTAGTTGACACTTCCTTTTTTCGCTCGTGTTGTTTTCCCTGCCCAGCCATAATGGGGATGATGACTAGGTTTGAATATATTGATTTTTATGATACATTCGGGTAAATAAGGTCAATGTTAATTAATTTATACATAAAAAGCAAAGATTGACTGGATATTTGCAAAATAAATAAGAGTAGGTATAAAATTTCAAAGTCTAATAAAAATCTTTTATCGTAATTAAATAAAAATTCACACAGTTTTAGCTTCCTTACATTAAATGTGTGTGTACATTTTTCAATAAATTATCTATTAACATAAACGCACAAATAACAAAGATATTAGTAATTTTGTTTGAACGCCCATACTAATCTAACGATCAGCGAGCCAACGACGTCACTAACTCGTGCCATTTTGTATGGAGCGTCTTTCAAGGATCCGCGACAGCGCCGCGAATTTGACCCTTTAAATCCCTGTAACTCCGAAAGTAATGATCGCAGATACCCTGTTACTTTTACAAAATTGCTTTACTATTAGCATACTCTTAATTTATATACAATTTAAAAAACTGTCATCATCCCTATTGGGTATGATTACTACTAGCGTATTACTCTCGTTATTTTACGGCATATAAACTAACTATACTACAGCCTTTCTTGATGAGTAATGTTTACTAACAAAGAAATTAGAAATGAAGGTAGATAATGCATGACATTTCATATCTTATTTATGTATGGTTTGTGTATAAAATGTTTTATAAAATATATTAACTAATTGTTCTAAGCTTATTAATCAAATTTATTTTCATTAATTTGGTAAACAGTACTCATCAAGAAAGGCTGTAGTTTAGAAAGTAATTTGTTAGATTATGTTAGCTTTATGTAAAATGTGGCATAAAAAGTGGTTTAAGTTAAGGACAACGTCTATCGTGACAGCTAGTTATATTTTTAGACGATACTGCATATAAAAGGCAGTACTTTCGCA
This sequence comes from Bicyclus anynana, assembly GCF_947172395.1. Taxonomy (NCBI): domain Eukaryota; kingdom Metazoa; phylum Arthropoda; class Insecta; order Lepidoptera; family Nymphalidae; genus Bicyclus; species Bicyclus anynana. The sequence continues at coordinate 6,594,020 of NC_069095.1, forward strand.
GTGAATGTATGGAACGTTCATTTCCTCGTATTTCAATGGGCCGGACGTGACGATGCGCCGGCAGGCGTCGACTAGCTATTCACATCGTTCAAATATGTACAGAATTCTCTACACATCGAATATTTTGTTAGGCACGTTTTAGAATATCCAACTTGTTTACACTGCCATTTCGTGTTGGGTTTGCGCGTGGTTACACTCGCATTAGCGGTATAGTCACAGAATATATAATAGTTTTAGCAGAAGCTTCAAAAGTGGATTACAAAAATAAGAAACATTGATTTTCTTATTTTTGTAATCTGTCTGAAACATACTTTTTTTGTTCCACAGCGAGGCTAAAATAGCATTTCAAATGGCTAAAGTAATATTTTTTTTCGCGGGTCTACTATAAACGATTGCAATGTTGCAATGTTACCTTTCTTTCATCAGGGCGTACCAAACCGGCATGGCGTGCATGGACGCTTGGATCAAGAAATGCTTACCCACTGACGGACAGAAGCTTGTGCAGCAGCAGATAGGGGGCGCCCGAGTCCTCATGAGGTTCCTGTGCACCAATGATACGGCCCTGCGAAGAGGTGCGATTGACGAGATATCTATACTGCCCCTGTAGCTAAGTGGAACATCGATTTTCTTTCTTCGATCTCTAACGCTTCGAAAACTAGAAAAATGTATAGGAATGACATTTGCTATAGACAGGTTCTGTGATCAAGATCTGTCATTCCTATAAATTTTTCTAGTTTTCGAAGCATTTGCAATCTTAGAAAGAGAACCGAAAGCCATACTCGATGTGCACTGTTTACCAACAAACTAATGATGGTATAAATCGCGAGTGATTTCACACCTAATAATAATTATAAATACTAATGAACTAATCTAATAAAGATAAATTTAAATAATAACTGCAGTGATTGCCTTGCACAAAGTCGGCATAGAGTCGGTCATCTTCGAAATCGAAGTACCTAGATACTATTTAAAAAAAACTGGCGAATTAAAAAAATATTAATATTAATATACTTTTATATTTAGACTTCCTGAAGGAGCCATCTTGCTGGGCAATAGTATCGCCCGACTGGTCACGCTGTGTAGACGAGCTACAGATGGCGGTGCGGGACATCTCTGAGCGCTCACAGAACCTCGTCTACTTCAACAAAAACAGTGAAATGTGTTGGTAAATATCCTACCAGGCAATTTATATAACGTAGGTATTACTATAATAGAATTCTTGTAGAAACCATCTTGCTAGGCAACAGTATTGCCGGACTATTCACGCTGCATAGACGAGCTACAAATAGCGTTCACAGAATCTTCTCTACTTCAACAGTAACAGTGAATTTTGCTGGTAAATGTCCTCCCAGTAGAATTAAAGAACGTATTACATAACAAGTAAGTATGTAGATCAGTTTATATATAGATGTTTTGTAGAGATCAATTGCCATCCAGTAATAGTCATTGTTGAGTTGCTACAATATATCACACTCACGTATGAGGACCCTAGTTTAGCTGCGTTGTCATTCAATTACTCGTACGTTTATGTCAACAAATAGATGCATATTTTTTGGGTATTCAATGGTTTTTTATGCAAATGTATACGCCGGTGCATCAACGTTACGAGGACCTTGGTGTTTTCGTTTCATTATTCATTTTCATGTTTATCACACTAGAATCAACAGAACGATCCTTATCACACAATTTTCGCTTTCGTCCTCTGATACGAACTCCAAATCGTCTGTCCTCATACGAGAGGAAATAGAACATCCGTATAATGTAGCTTTCTTTGCATTAGAAATAGCACAGAAACAGGTTGACGACGATGATGAAAGCTACTCGTATAACACGACCTCTGAGTGATGAGTCCGGCACTTTTACCGTGGAGCTTATAAGTCTTAATTACTTTGATGATAATAATTATGATCCTGTTCTACAGCGCCCGCGACGAGTTCGTGTCGTGCGTGTCGCTGGCGGGACGCGCATGCTCGCTGGCGGCCGGCACGCTGCTGCGGCGCATGGCGTGGGTGCTGGCGCAGGACGTGGCGGCGTGCAACGCGCAGACGAGGGCTCACTGCGCTGCGCCCTTGCCGCCATTGCCTGCGCTCGCCGCGCCATTGCTCACCGCCATCTCAGGAGCCCTTCTTTACCCGCCTCGACTGTAAGAATAGTCGTGCTCGATGGCGTTGCATGCATGCCGCTGCTGCGGCGCATGGCGTGGGTACTAGCACAGAACATGGTGGCATTGTCCGCGCTCGCCGCACCACTGTTCACCGCCATCCTTTACGCACGCCATTGACGATCAATTATTCTCACGTTTCTGCAGCACCCACGACTAAAATTAATCGTGTATTGGTCGCTGTGCATGACGGCTCGACTTATAAAACGTCTTCGCTGCCGTTTGCCCTGCAGAAACGTGACAAAAAACGTGTCAATGGCTGACTTTACTCGCCTCGACTGTAAAAATCATAGATTTACGATTCGGTACAAGTACCTAAATAATGTGTGAATGTTTTAAAAAAATTAAACTGCCATGACGTTATGTCATGACTTAAAACTGTGACTGATTATGTCCAAAGCTGTCGAAAACACAAGATTCTTTTTCAAGTTAGAAATAATCATTTGTGATGATTTTAATTTTCAAATTTGATTACATTATGTACCTAACCTAATTGTTTTTTTTTGTCTTTTTACTTCCAAATAAATCACGTATATAATTTTAATCATGATAAATTGTACCTATCATTGTAGTACGAAAAAGAACTTTATAAAAAAATCTAAATTCAAAATATAATATAGTCCCAAATTGTAAAATACCATTGTGAACCAAATGCGAACGTTCTCGGGGCCAGGAATGGACTGTCATCATTGTAATATTACATACACAGTACTCGTATCACACTAATATTTTAAGGCGAAAGTCTGTGTGTGTGTGTGTGTGTGTGTGTGTGTGTGTGTGTGTGTGTGTGTGTGTGTGTGTGTGTGTGTGTGTGTGTGTGCAGCGCCGGACCAAGGTAAATTTTAGAATGGAGCGAGATCCAATTATGGCGCCTTTCCTGTTTGCTCCTAACATTATATACTAGGGACGTTTGAAAAGTTCGTAGCCTCTTTACCATTTCGGCGCCCCCTAGGATTTGGCGCCTGGAGCGACCGCTCCGTTCGCCGTATGGACGGTCCGGCCCTGTGTGTGTGTGTGTGAGTAAATGTGTATGTATGTATAAATTTTCCTCTAGATTACATAGGCTACTTTTCATCCTTTAAAAATCCATGGTTCCCGCGGGATTTGTGAAAAACATCCACGCGAACAAAGTCGAGGGCGTCCGCTAGTACTCTTGGAGATACAATATATTTCATGATATATTGTACCTAATTGACTACGCTATAGAGCATAGGTTCTCAACTTTCTTTGGCAACCGCCTTCGTTGAGAATACTTCATCCGTAGCGTCCAATTTCTTAAGATCTTTATTTATTATTGAACCAGCAGTAAACATATATAAATATTTCATTTCAATTTAATTTAGATAAGTTACAAATATAATGAGTATCAGATTGCAATAGATTCTTAAGGTCAAGAACATCTTACTTCAATTAAATATATTATATTTTATTTATCAAAATGTAATAAACGATATAAAGTAAATCCCTATTTTTAGATATATACAAACAAGTATTCCAAATAATGTAATAAAGTGATATACGACAAACAATAATACAATCGTGGCAAGGGAGCGAACGTAAGAGCTTTATCAAATAAATAAAATTCGCTGTAAGCAAATAAAAACCTTTTACGAAGCAGTATCTTGACACTATTAAAATATATATTTTCACATAATATTTAGAGTACCCACCCTAATAAATCAAATCGTATTTTACTTAGGGGTTCATTTAGTTCATTTAGAATACAAGTTGATTTAGATGTAGTATGTAGTAATGCCGTGTACATTGGGTATAATTATGTATATACGTATGTATAAAAAAATAAATCATTTTTTCTGACATCTTAACATGATGTGCTTGTCTAATCTTAGAGCGAGCCCCATTATTTCGTTGCGTAGTGACGTCGCAGCGACGACGCTGCGTAGTAAACAGAGCCTCAATAGCCCAACGGTAAGAGCGGACGGTCTCATCACCGAGGGGTGGTGGTTCCATCCCCGACCCGTTGGTGTATTGTCGTACCCACTCGTAATACAGTATATCCCGACTAGTTGGAGGGTAATGGGAATATTGGTCATATTTAAAAGATATGACAAATATTCTTTTTTAAAAAAAAAAAAACATTGCGTTGTCTCAGCGACATTTCAACGAAGCTTCGTTGCTACGACGGACAGTGTTTCATTTGTTTCGATACACTGTTAAGACTGACTGGGGACGTGCATCATTCTATTGTACTATGTCCGTTGTGACGACACAACTCAAAGCACTGATGAGGCATGTCTCTAAGAAGCGAATGCGTGTCGTCGCGTACCAATGAAAATTGAATGGAAACCTTACATTCATCCATAGACAATAATATGTATATATGTGAGGTTCCCTAGTCGGCAGGTTATGGTCTGTGACCATACAGCCTTCACATTTGTGTTAAATTTCCGTGTATGTGATATTAATGAACTAATAAGATCATTGATCGTCAGCGTCGTGATTATAATAGATAATTGAATGTATTATTATGATGCGGTTGGATCAAAGGTCGAGAGCTCATAAAATCTATGTAAATGTTAATTATACTTATTAGTGTTAATATGTTCGGTCAGCCATAGGTAACATCGGGATCATTAAAAAATACGTATAAATAAGATAATTTGTCTAAGTGCTTTGTTATATTAAAAGGAATTATTGTCTTCTGGCTAATAAAATCAACTAATTTATGTTTATATTTTTTTGTTAGTTAATGTCGTATTGTTTATATTGTAATGTTTAATTTATTTATGATATGTAGGATACTTTATAGAAAGCTCAAATAATATTTTTATTTGTGAAAATAAATTGTATATAAAACATAATTATGCGTTTTACTGCCCTTACAATTATTCCGTCCGCCACTTAAATTGTGTTTCCGCTTTCTGGTAGGCGTCCACATATCCTTATCGTAATTATCGGACGCATCGCATCGTTAACCTATTGATCGGTTTGAAGAAGGTACCAAAAAAAATAAACTTCCCAAAATAAAAAAAGAGCCTATTTTAGTAATTTTGATTTTAATACAAAATTGCTGAACCGATTTTCGTGAAAATTCTGGCTAATCTGAAAGTGAGTATAATATACTCTTTCAAAGAAAAAATAATTTTCGAAATTGGTCAATAAATAATGAAATTATGTGGTAATTACGAGTATATTAAAAAACCCATACTCGTCAAATTGAGAACCTCCTCCTTTTTTTGAAGTCGGCTATAAATAAGCTATCTATCGCAAGGTAGGTAATCTATATCAAACGTAACACTACTGGTAACATGGAGTTTTTAAACGTTACATATCTACTTAAATATTACTGAGCAATAGAAATAAAACAATACCCAGTGTGGTAACTGGTAAATACAGTGATTTGTATTTAAATTCATACATTTCCATACATATCCATTCTCACACATATTGTATTTACATATTAAGCTGTTTTCAAGAGAGTACACATATGTATAACAGGACACTTTACAATAACGTGTAATATTGTTTAACATCACATAACGACCTACTACAATCCACCTAGGTACTAGGTAGGTACCAATATTTATATGCATTTTATAAAACGAACGAAGTGAGTTTTATAATAGGGACAAGAGCATTTTAATACCAGGTTATGCACCTCTTCTTATCTTATTCAATAAGACTTGAAATGAAAAACTTGAAAATAAAAAATGAAAACAGTTATTAGCAGAACAGATAAAACTAAAAGCTAACGCTTTGTTATTAGATATCATCTTCATCATTAACAGTCGCTGGACGTCCACTGCTGGACATAGGCCTCTTGCATGGACTTTCAAACAAAACAGTCTTGAGCCGCATCTACTCGTAGCTACCTTTCTGCAACCCGCTTGATGTCCTCAGTCCACCTAGTGGCGCTTTCCGGTGCGGGGTCGCTATTCTAGCACCTTGGTACACCAACGTCCATCGGCTCTTCGAACTATGTGCCCTGCCCATTGCCACTTCAGCTTCGCGACTCACTGAGCTATATCAGTGACTTTGGTTCTTCTGCGGATCTTCTCATTTTGGATTCGATCACGCAAAAAAACTCCAAGCATAGCTCGCTCCATCGCCCATTGAGTGACGGAGCCAAGTCACGGAACCGAAGTCAACACTAGCAACGCGCTCTGTTCGAAAACTTTCGTCTTCAGGCAGTGAGGAATTTTGAATGTAAAGATATCGCGAAGTTTCCCGAGAGGACAGTTATTAGGTATAAATTACATAAATGTGTTTAATTCCTATTGTGAGGTCTGCGTGCTGCGTAACAAAGATGAAGCTGCGCTTTCTTTTTTCAAAGAGCCCTGTTTTTTGGAATAATATATGACGCTGATATTACGAAATGTTAGATATCTCTATTCCTAATTTCACTCAAATCTGTGTCATCAAAGTCATGTTGTTAAGCCACAATAATATCTACAGAAACTTTTGTAACAGTTTAGTATTGAAGTTACATAGTTAACCAAGTAGTTTGCTTGTCTGTACATCACAGCCGTTCTATTCATAAACTATTAAAGCTGCAAAGCTGAAGGCGCAGTTAACACCGGTTTAAGAGGTAGGCTTTTGGATACAATTTGGTACTAAAGTAGAATTAAATTGTTCGAAACAGTACGATTTTCCGGCTTAAGTTGGAGTTAAAGGGTCTTAATTGTAGCGGCGCTAACTCAATTTAAACCGTTACACTAAATTACTATCGCAAATGTTAATTAAACATTGCCCTTTTTTACCTACTGCGATAATTGTTCAAAGGATATTTATCTATTATTAAATGTTTCTTACGTAACTGACTTTATTATAATATTTACAAAATTAAACTTAACTTCACCTTTTAGTAAACTAGAAGTTGTTGACCGTTTTTTATGCCATTCAACTACTTAAAACGGCATTTTAGGGAGCTCTTTACACGACAAAATTATTACAATAATAAAACATTGATTCTATAAAAACGGTTTTCATACCCGCTTTAGATCGTTGATCTTATACTTTGACAGAGGGGTAACGTCTAGCGAGGCAGGTCCCTATATAATTAGTCTAAGAATGAGAATAATATGTATATTGCCCCCTGTGCACGTTAGCCAACACGTTGACACGCATTAGCCAAAGTATTGGCCAACGAAGTTAGCCAATACTTTGGCTTAACGTTGGCTAACTTAACCCGGCGCCAACATGATGGCCAGTGTATTGGCCAGCGTGTTCGCCAACGAGAAGAGCGGGCTTAGAATGAACGCGAGATTTCAATTTTCAGTCACTTCTCAGTGTGACGTCACATCTTTCTCCTCATAGACATACCTAACACTCGTATACTAGACTTCATAAGGACAAGTGAATATGTTGGGATGGAACAATATGTGAATACTTTGTGATGCTATAATAACATTTACATATACGCACCCCATTTTATGTGAAGTAGGTTTATATAAAGTAGGTTTACCTAATAGATAAAGAGCCTACTAGACGTTCCTCATTTTATGGCTTTAAGGCTGAAAGCGATCTTACCCCCATTCTCTCAGTTGTGTATTTGTGTAACCCAAAATATGTTACTTCGTTCCAAATTCCAATACGCTTTATACTTCGACAGTTGAAGATCTAGACCCTTGAAACTTGCTACCTACCAAAGCCACTACGGTTCAAACTCGCCAAAAAGATTGGCTACAGTACTATTACAGTGGTCTCACTCCCATTCGCTCAGCGTGTAACGCGCGATAAGTAACTTCGTTCCAATACTCTTTATACATCTAGACCCTTGAAACTTGGTACCTTCAAAGACACCACGGTCCAAACTCGGCAAAAAAATTGGCTGCAGTAGGTACTATCACATTGGTCTCGCCCCCATTCGCTCAGTGTATAACACGTCGCGATAAGCAACTTATACATAGACAGTTGAAGATCTAAACACTTGAAACATGCTACCTTTTATTTACCCACTAATAAGAGAGTCTTTTCCGACTAGTTATAAGTATGTCTAGCTGGTGCAGGTGCTTGTTCTATAAGAATAGTAGATGTATTTACAAGATTTTCTAGTAAAGGAGGAGGCGTGACAGATCCTGTTGTCGGTAAAGAGACAATTTCTATGATCTCGTCAACTTTGATGCGTTACGTGCTGTGAAAACAAAAGAACAAAAGACGATTTACTTAAAGTCCCTCAATGTCAAAGCTGAAATATTTTTTGTATCACCACCGAGTAGGTATATTTAATTTGATATGAAAAAATCTTTATTCATCAACTAAGTCTTACAAACAAGTATCAAGGGCCCTCGTACTAGGTGGAAAACCCGTATTGCTGGGTGCCCCGCACATTCACCACACAGAACAACCACGTAGTTATCAAATAACAGAATTATAAATTTTAATGTAGTTATTGTGTAATGTAGTGTGTGTGAGTGTGTGTGTGTGTGTGTGTGCGTGTGTGTATTATGAGTTTGTGTTTTATATGAAATAATTGCGTCCGTATTTAAGAAAGTTATCTTTAAGTAAAAGTAAAGTAATTAAGTAAAAGTAAAGTATAAAATACTTTTTCTACTCTCATTTCGTAATGTACTCAATATAAAACCACAGAATATATATATACAAGTAACCTCAAACCAAACAGGTCATTAGGTAATGTTCATTACCACACGGGTAAACCGTGCTACAACGATTTTTTTTTTAATTTTTAAATACACAGTTCCTTATCATTGGTTACATAAATTCAGGCATGAGACAAATCTAGGAAGCCACGGCGATACAAAAATCTAGCCTATAGCACTCGGAATAGTGTACTCCCGATAGTAAAAAATATTTCAAATCGGTTCAGTAGTTTCGTAGCCTATTTAATGCATACAAACAACCAAACAATCAAATCTTTCCTCTTTATAATATTACTATAGACTTACCAAGTTTATTTCTTTATCATGGTCGTAGAAAAAGGCGTCGTTATCAACCCTTATTCGGCTCACTGCTTAGCTCGAGTCTCCTCTCAGAATGAGCAGTGGCGTGCACTTCATAGATGCATAAACACAATGCATACCCTGAGGATTCATTACGTCCCTGTACTGGAGAAGAAATTTACCATTTTGTACAATTTATACCTATAGTGCATACCCTAGTTAAAAACCTTGTGCACGCCACTGAGAATGAGGGGGGTTAGGCCAAAGTCCACCACGCTGGCCCAATGCGGATTGGCAGTACTGCGCGTAATTAACGATTGTAGCACTCGTGGTACAATCGTTAATTATGCGCCTATTATATGTCAGTGGCATAAAGAACTATTTTACATACATCCAGTAACCAACTTGGTGAAGCTCGTCATACACTTATACAATCTTAGAGCAATATCTTAAGCAACAATTGCGCTCATCTCCTCGTCCTCATTAAGGTGAGATGTCACAGTAAAGATGTGTTGTAAATTAATTTTTTGACTTTTCAACGCAAACAATGTCTATAATAGTTTGGATATATATACTTACTTACAAATATTTTGGTGAAGTTTGTGCTATTATAATCTAGTTCTGCTGAAGTAATTTTGAAAATTCTTTTATCACTAGAAAGCCACGTTATTTGTGAGTGTTATAGGCCATATTTTATCCCCGTATTCTCACGGGGACAGAACTACGCAGGTGAATCCGCGTGGCGTCGGCTTATTTAAAAGGAATATTCTGCCAGCAATTATATAGCTTTATCCCAGTTTATATAGTCCTTTATAAAAGGGTCGTCATCTTTATTAGTAGCGACTGAATCTCGTATACTCAGGTCACGGTTACCTCCTCCAGAATGGCCTTCTAAGCCGAGGTCCGAGTCTCATAGGAGACGCCCTTAGAGAGCCGTTCCGTCCTCTATCTTTCTTTCAGCCTTCGGGTCACATCAGGCGATGCTTCTGCGCTCGCCCAACCCCCCCGGTGACGCCGTAGTGGTTCCGCAGGGAGCTATCGGCACCTACTCAGACGGAAAAAAAAAAAAAAATGAATCTCGTATCAAGCGCGTGTAAAATATATTGCTCATATTTGCGAGAATATAATAAAGCGTGAAATTCACGGGTACATTTAAAGCTCATATCAAGGTATCTAATAATAAATAAGGCTGCCTTCGCACCGTTGATTTACGAGCAGTCATAATGATGCGTTGTAAAAAGATAATTTATTTTTGCTTTTATAATCCGAACTTAAATTTTATCTATCATGAGTATATTTACACTTTTAAAATTTTTTAACAGTGCTAATAAAATGCAAAATGTAACACTAAAACATAAAAGTAGTACGTACTAAAATATGCCGTTAAATATTTGTGAAAAAAAAATCATACCTCGAGAGTATTAATGGTAGGCGTCCACAGATCTGCATCGTATCAAACGGATATTATTTCGAAAGTCATAAAAGTGCATCCACTAATCCGCATCGCACGAATCGCAGTACCTAAGCAGAAAGGGGAATAACTTCTGCAATCTGCTCCGCATTACTTTCTCACTTCGCTCCGCAGCCTCGCTCCTCTCCGGTGGACAGAGACAGTATGCTTCTCCGCCCCGCATTAGTCCGTTTCTCCGCTACGCTCACTTGCTCCACTCTGGTGGACAGGCAGCCTTAATGGCAGACGAAGTCGCGGACATCCACTAGTAAAATATATACAGCAGCCAGTTTTATATCTTACATGTCGCATCGCTCAACACACGGTTGGTAATTTAGTGGAAAGGTTGCCTAAAACTGCCACTTTGGGGGTTAAAGTGACATGATATGAAATGCTTTGTCAAATTACATTAGCATATTATGATAACATTACGCGGTTTAGCATAATTCAATAAAATGTCTGTATGTGACCGCAAGCCCAAACTGAAAGTCGCTTTTAATGATTTAATATCATCATCAATTTATTATTTTTATTATACTTAATTTCATTAAAATTGAAAATAATGATTGTTATCAACTAGCGGACGCCCGCGACTTCGTCCGCGTGAAATTTAGTTTTTCACAAATCCCTCGGGAATCATGGATTTGGATGGGATAAAAAGTAGCCTATGTGTTAAGCCAGAGTAAAATCTATATCCATTAAAAATTTCAGCCAAATCGGTTCAGTAGTTGCGGCGTTAAAAAGTAACAAACATCCATACAAACTTTCCCGTTTATAATGTTAGTAAGATCTTAATAATTAATAGTATAATAATTTTAATTAAAATTAAACTATTGAAGTAATAAAGTAATTTTAAAAAGAGGTAAGATTAGATCTTTTATTCGTAACAGAATAGGCTCTGAAACTGAATACTGAACCGATTTTTTTTTATGAATGGAAAGCTACACCATATCCAGGCTATATTTTATAATCGTATTTCCACAGGAACGGGAACTACACGGGTGAAAATGGGGTTGCCTGTTTATTCATACTCGATATCATCATCAACCCATAATTAGCTTACTGCTGAGCACGAGCCTCTCTCAGAATGAGAGGGGTTACCAATGGTCCACCACGCTGGCCCAATGCGAAAAAGGAAAATTTCACGTTTGAGACACGTGATAATATTTAATTTATTATAATGCACATAACTGAAAAGTCAGAGGTGCCCTGGACCGGATTCGAACCTTCGCCCTCTGGAATCTGAGGCAGAGATCATATCAACTGGGTTGTCACGACTACATAGACTAACCTTGGACTTCATAATCCTATTCCACATAATATGGTAACTAGTAACTACCAATTCAAAGACGAATTTAGATTTAAATTTTAATAATTTTCGATTAAAAATTTAAATCATTAATCAATAATTCGTATTGTCGAATTTAATTTGTTGTACGAAAGCACAGAATTAGGTTTATTAGCAAAATCGCATATCAATTAGGTAAAACGTTCTGACAATATTATTATTTGATTGAATCCGACATAGGTCGCAAATTGCACGTTGTCACCGTTTTCGGTTTTAGAGCACGCACTCGGGAATAATGATTTTAAGCGAATGGTTGAATCTTGAGTCTTACCTAAAAATATGTATGATTGATTTTATTTAATAAACACACTATTTTTTTCGTCAATTACTAAGCATTATCATCAATCGGCCATTATAACACTACACTGATGAACTGGTTATTTGATAATCTGACTAACTTTAAAATTCGAATTTGCTTCATGATTATGAAGCATAGACAGAGAAATTACTTTACCGATTGATCAATAAGAAATATTGTTGAAATTAAGTGAGTTCAATTTTTGAAACATTAAAAGAATGAACTATTATTTAAATAGCAATCGTTTAAAAATGGAATTTTTCAGAGAATGTGTTCTTCAAAATTCGATTTTTAAAATTGTTTACTTTCAGTTCGGAAACTCGACTCTATTTTTTTTTAAGCCAGCCTGTAGTTTTCAAATATTTACCAAATTTCTTACTAGAATTTAATTTCTTATGTTAAATTTAACAAATAAATTAATATTTTGAGTTATATTATGTATAATTTTGAAAAAATAATAAATATAAAATAATACGTCTGAATATATTTAAAAAAACGGATAGATAGCGTCATGATGCCTTAGCATAGCAGAAATTAAAAAAAAAAACATATTTAACGGCGCGAAAGCTAGAAGACGTGATTAAATCTTCATAAATTTCAAAATAATTTGTTGAAATATTTAACTAATATAAAAAAAAAACGAAAATGTACAGCTCACAAGAACGTCAAGTGTCGATTTACATAAGAAAATATAATTTAGAGGAAATAGGAAACTCAATTGTAACCAAGGTATGTAATGAGAATACGATATTAAAAAAAAAAAACTAGCAGATGCCCGCGACTTCGTCCGCGTGAAAATCGATGTACGATTTCAACCTCTTCGCCTCTTCTATTTATATTTTCGCATGTTTTATGCCAGGCCAGTGTAACACTGAGCGCGCAGCAGAAGGCCGCGCGTTTTATTTGCTTGGCTAAAGTGCCTATCCGAAGCTACGGTCAGAGGCCCTATCACAAAACCCCGGCCTAAGGCTGGTGCTCATTTGAGTGAGAGGGGTTAGGGCAATATTCCACCACGCTGACCCAATGCGGATTGGCAGACTTCACACACGCAGAGAATTAAGAAAATTCTCTGGTATGCAGGTTTCCTCACGATGTTTTCCTTCACCGTTTGAGACACGTGATATTTAATTTCTTAAAATGCACACAACTGAAAAGTTGGGGGTGCATGCCCCGGATCGGATTTGAACCCACACCCTTCGGAATCGGAGGCAGAGGTCATATCCACTGGGCTATCACGGCTATTGTGTAAGTATATAAATTGTATATTTATTATTATTTATTGTCACAGTTATTGCCAGCGTTGCCTTACATAGAAGGGCAACTCCAAGAGCAGATTCACAGAACGCATAGCACGTTGCAAGAAGTGCGTAATATTGAACGCGAATTCAATAACTCAAAGCAATTTCAAGGTAATTTAGTAGTTTAATATTCTTTTTTTTTTTTAATTTATTTAGTACCAATATTAGTCACACACAAAAGTATAAAGAAAAAACAGTGGACAAAGAAACACTTATCTTTCTAAGAGATCTCTGCCAGTGACCATATTCTATTACTATTCTACCTTCTACCCATTTACTATTCTTCTCTATTCTATTACTATTTAGGTATCCCTCTCGTTCTGAGAGAAGACTCGAGCTCAGCAGTGAGCCGAATATGGGTTGATAATGATGATGATGATAGGTGTAGCTATTTATAAGATAGACGTTACTCTTTTTTAATCCCCGACGCAAAAAGAGAGGTGTTATAAGTTTGACGTGTTTGTCTGTATGTCTGTCTGTCAGTCTGTGGCGCCATAGCTCCCGAACGAATAATGCGATTTTTTTTGTATTAAAGGTGACTTACATGTTTTTAGACATGTTTGATGAAAATCGGTTGAGCCGTTTAAAAGTTGTGGGGGTGAAAGTGGGGAAGAACAACCAAATGTCTGCAAATATACTCCAGTGGGGAATCAAATGAAAGCGCACTGAAAGAGATTATTGACGAATTAATTGAGAATGTTCTTATTGGTGATTTGGTGGTGGGAAAATTGGGATATGGAAATCTAATCGCCAAGCGAAAATATCAATGAATACAATATCTCAGTCTTTGCGATTCTGCTAAAGATGATTTTTCATGTGGGTTATTTGTATTTAAGGTGACTTATGTGTTGAGTATTCTTAAAGTTGGTTGATGAAAATCAGTTGAAAGTTGGCAAGATTAACCGAATGTCTCTCGAGTGGGGTATCGAATGAAAGTGCACTGAAAGAGAATATTGATGACTTAATCGAGTGTTCATAGCTCCATTTCATGGGAAAATTGGGACATGGAAATCCGATTGTCATGCGAGAGTATTATTTGCAATTCTGCTAATGATGATTATTTGTTGTGGGTTACTAAATAGTTTTCTTTGGTCGAGCTTATGAATTGCTACACCATCTAAGGTTTTTACTCAACTTATCATCTTAAAATCATTATCAACCCATATTCAGCTTACTGCTGAGCTCGAGTTTCCTCTCAGAATAAGAGGGGTTAGGCCAATAGTCCACGCTGGTCCAATGCGGATTGGCATGTTTCCTCACAATGTTTTCCTTCACCGTTCGAGATACGTGATATTTAATTTCTTAAAATGCGAAACAAAAATTTAAAGTTTTCGACAAGAACTTCTGTTCTTAACAAATCTAATAAGAAATTTACCTATAAACAGTATAAAATAAAAAATTTAAAAACCCCAGACACAAAAACCCTAAATCCTAAATTTCCATTTAAAAAGTAAAAAATAACATTAAAAGAAAAAACATACAGCCGAACTACAGATATAGTGTTCTGGTTAAGGGTCGATTCGCCAACGTTTCTCGTGGAGTAATTATTCTGAGTTAGGCACGGAGAATCACTCTTTGTCTAGAGTAGTGAATTTTGTTTTGAATTGGTTACATTTGGATTTAATTAAGTTGTCCTGACAAATATTGTTAATTTTCTTATTTTTGTAATCACTTCTCAGTCGGCTAAAAATATATAAAACTAGCTGACGCCGCGCGGTTTAACTCGCGTGGTTCCCGTTCCCGTAGGAATACGGGGAAAATATATAAACTATAGCCTTCCTCGATAAATGGGCTATCTAATACTGAAAGAATTTTTCGAATCAGACCAGTAGTTCTTGAGATTAGCGCGTTCAATCAAACAAACAAATAAACTCTTTAGCTTTATAATATTAGTATAGATTCCTTTGTTCTCAATCAGGCCGACTGATAGCTAAGCGTACACAATTACAACGGCAATCCACCGAAGCTATCGAAATGGTGAAGAAATTATATGAACAGACTTCAGAACTGGAAGAATTGATTAAACGAGAACAAATGGCCTCCAATTTAGTCACGTATGATTACCTGATTTTTGATTTACCAACTCGAATTGTACGTATAAATCTAGCAGTTTAATACGTACAATTTTAGGATTAATCAGCAGGTTTTTTACCATGATAACGCTAGATCACGCATCTTTTTAACCACTCAGCAAAAATTACGATCATCAAACCACTTGTCGCTGTTTTTTGATCAGAAGCATCAAAATTTTTATAGCAATGGGATCACGTACCTACAAGATGGCAAAAAGTTATTCAACAAAATGACAAATAATAATTAAAATTAATTTTCATTAATTATAATGAAAATAAATTTGATTAATAAGCTAAAAACAATTAGATATAGTTAATATATTATTTTGAATAATATGTTATAAAAAAAAACAAATAAAAAAGTTATGAAATGACATGCGTTTCTACCCTCATTTCTAATTTGTTTGTTATGAAACAGTACTTCTTGTGTATGGCTTTAGTATACGAGTACAAATGTAAATAAACTTCATGAAAAACTCTTTTGAATTTATATATAAAATGCAAAGAAACTTATTCCGTCATCTAATAGTTTTAATAGTACATACTCTCTTATTACCAAGTAAACAATTTGAATAAATAAGTTATAATTACTTTAAAATCTCATGAATTCTCATTTTTTTTTATATTTTCAGGGATCAGTATACAGCTAAAGTGAGAGAAATTATAAATCTGTGTCATCAACACGCAAAGGTTTATGTAAGTTTAAAAATACATTATTATTATTTGTTTTGCTAAGAAGTAATCATACAGACCGCCTACTGTTTATCCTATAGGTTGTTCAACAACTTCCTATTTCAGTAAAAGTTTCATTAAAATCGGATCAGCCTTTCCCGAGATTCACCCGGATACATACAGACATACATGCAAGTTTGTGTTTTAGTATCATGTAAATAACTCTAAAGCACTTGAGAAAAAACAGTGAGGTATTTTAGAGTTTAAACTATCGTGAGTGTTATTAATATTAATTTATTATGAAACATGGCTAAAACTCACGTGTTACAACGTCGGAGTATGCTCGACTAGTTTCGAACCCATACGGGGCCCTTAGTTATGAGCTGGTTCTTGCAACGCGGCACGATCTGACGTTGTATCACGTGTGTTTTAGCCGTGTTTCATAATAAATTAACACATGTAGATACTTTGACAGACACTTTAATTTAATTTATATGTATTGATATACCTACTTACAGGACGAAGATGTCATGAAGGGAGAAACAGAAAAACAAAATGAAATTTTGTCAGAAGTAAAGTCTCAAATGGAGATACTTCGTAAGGAAGTTGAAGAGGAAAAGAAAATTCTTGCCGCTATGAAACCTGACGTCCCGGAGAATGTTTTGGAAATTTCGTGAGTATAACTCTGGTTCAATGGTTGGCTTATGTAGCTCCGAAGTAACTAAACTAAAGTAACTAACTACCCTTGTTAGACTTGGTCTGCGTTAGAAGAACTTTGTTGAGCTATATTAACTTTTCGATTTGATCACGAAGAGATATTCCAATTTACGAGTGGATACTACTCGTACAATAATTCAACAGGTAGGGAATCGAACCCACGATCCCTCGGGTAAGTCGGCTAAGTCCAGCCTCTTACCCGCCAAGTGATTGAGGCTTTAATAATAACATCTGTCTGTGAATAAAAACTTAGTTATTTTTTTTAGTGATCAAATTTTTTTGAAGAATTACACATAATTTCTAACATTTTGGAAACTTGTAAATTAGGCAGTATGTACTTAGCTAACTTATTCTTTAAAATATTTTTGTTACAGGGGCGAAACTCATTTGGAGGAAAAGTTAAATTCAATAATTTAAAAAGTTGATTATTCAGTTCTCTGAGTACTTAACGATAAAAGTGATGAATTAGTAGTAGTTTTCAATGATTTATTCAAAATAAATATTTAAAGATAATTAAAAGGGGATAATATATTTTTTTATTTAATAGTAGTTTTTAATGATTTTCAGTAAAGATAATATAATAAAAACTAAATAAAGCAATGATAATATAATTAATTAGTTGTAATTTTCATTTCAATAAACAATACCAATTCATTTATTGTTTTATTTATCTCTGCTTTACGTACAATAAATTTTTGAACGTAATCGTACCTATCTTCAGTAATATTATTTTATAAAGAACAGATCTTTTTGTTTGTTTGTTTGTAGCGAACAGGCTCTATTGGGCCGATTTAAAAATTCTTTTGTTAATAGATAGCTACGTTATCAGCTAATATATTTTATAATCGTTGATAACGTGGCTGTATTTTATATCCCTATTCCTACGATAGTGAAACTGCACGAATAAAACCACGGCGCGTCCGCCGTTGTATCCAAACTATATGTAAGTATACAGACTACTTATAATTTAGGCACAGAAAACATTGATTTAGGTACAAGACGCACACATCTTCGACTAAAGTGTTTTTCAGAGAGCATGGGTACGGTGACAGTCGCCTGTATGACGTGCATAATACGTGCTATTATCGTGAATCGCGGCAAACTTTCAAGAGTGAAACGAACTGTCACCCGCACCATCCTACACGAAACGAACTGTAGGTATTGTGACGTTTATAATGCATGCACTCTTCCCGACTCCACACTGGATTTACAAGACGGAGGTCCTGCGTTCGATCTCCGGCTGGGCCGATTGAGGTTTTTTTAATTAGTCTATGTCTGCCTGGTGGGAGACTTCAGCCATGGCTAGTTACCATTCTACCGGCAAAGAAGTCCGATTTAGCGTCCCTTACGATTTCGTGTAGAAACCGAAAGTGGTGTTGATTTTCATCCTACTCCTAACACGTTAGCCCGTTTCCATCTTAGATTGCATTATCTCTTACCATCCGGAGAGATTGTAGTCAAATACTAAGTTGTAACAGATTAAAAATTAAAATGAAACTGTGGATCAATGAGGTTAACTACCTATATGTGTGTTTTGTGTGTGTCAAAGTTTACCCCAGCCCGCATTCAGCTATCTGTGTGCTAATAATTGACAAATATCCACTGTACACTAAGTCAAACATACACACACCATAAACCACTTTTTTAACCGACTTCAAAAAGGAGGAGGTTATCAATTTGGTCGGTATTTTTTTTTTTGTTACTAAGGTAACATTTTATTTTTCGAATATGAGAAAATAAAAAAATCTGTAAGAACAAAATCCTATAAACTTCGTTTATGAAACGTTAATGGAGCGTAAGATGAAAAATTAATAATTCAATGAAATTATCACTATGTAGGAGTAATCTGGATCGCAAACAATAGGGGAGACGGGGGGAATTGGAGCCTACTAAGGAAAAAGTTGAATAAAAGGCAAATTTATGGATATTTTAGGATTTTTCTATTAGAAACTAAATCCTTACTTATTTGGCTATCTTTTTATTACAGCGTTAACGTTAGATTATTAGACATTTGGCCACAGATAAACTTTAAACAAAAAAAGAGAATCGCTCCCATTACCCGACTAAGCGGGAAATAAGAGCCTATAAATTTCCATAAGTGTAATAGGATCTACTTAATTATTAAATCAGTCTCAAAAATTTTTATGTTATTCTGATATGTCACTTATTCATATACATTTTGATATAAACGTAAACGTACAACAATTAGGTTTAAAGATCCAAACAAAAAACGCAAATATAATCAACCGGACTGTCAAAACCAGAACATTCTTTATGAGCCCGTTGACCGCAACCTCTACAACGGTACCACATTTCGTTATTTTTTCCAATGTCGCTAGCTAATAGCACACAATGTCTCTTCTTCTGAATATTCTGACTCATCGTCGCAAAAATTCTCAAAGTTTTCTTCATCTGACGTATCAGTTTCATCCTCAAATGTTTCATTTTTACTCTTTTTACTTTTTCTTTCTTGTTGGCTGCCATGCTTGTTCCATCCGCCTTTCGCTGCGGGACATTTTCTTTCTTTGTTGCTGGTTGCTCCCTTCTCCTTTGCAATGATTTTAGTTTTACATTTTTTCTCTACACGTTTCTTCTCCTTCTCTTCAAATGCTGTTTTCTTTGGTGTGCTAGATAATATTACTGAATGTTTTCTTTGACGCGACGTGTATTCTTAACTTTCTCAAAATCTAATTTTCAGTTGCAGTTTTGGAACAAGCAGATGTTTGGACATTAAAGATTAAAGTAACTGATTGTAGAATTTTAGACTGTTGCTGTGTATCATTTGATAAAATTGGTTCTGTGTAGAGTGATTGTTCTTGAACGTCGTTTATTGTAGACGAGGTCATGGAAATTTGACATTAGCTAGCTCCAGGAGTATTTTATCATTCGACATAAACGGGATTTTATAAGGGATTGTGTTTGGCGACATGTTTTGGGTACTATTTGTTGTAGATGCTTCCACTTGTAGCTTACTTAGTATTTTTGACATCTGCAAAAACATATTATAATGTATATGGGGCAATCAGAGCCTAATAAGCTCTGATTACCCGACTACCACCATTTCGAAATAAAATAAAATAATTCATTGGATCTAGCTTGTAATGAAATTATACGCACAGATACTCAAAATTAATATCATTAGCTATAAAATAAAATAAATTTGATTGTAACAAGTGTATAACTTCACACTTACCTGGCCGATGAAATTTCGTATTTTTTATAAGCGCGGAGCAAAAAATCGACAAGCGTCCGTGGTCACACAACGCGTGGCACTGGCGAGTCTAGAACAGTAGGGAAACGCGAACGCAGGATGCCGAAGGTGCCCGAGTGATAACCGAGTGAATACGATGCCTAGTTTTGTCTCTAGTCGCACCGCTCCAATTACCCTCTGGCTCTCATTACCCTCTGTTCCCCTACCTACCTAATCAAATATTAACTGCGGATACAATCCAATTATTTACTATACAGCTGTGCCCCGCGGTGTTACCTGTCAAAAATAAGTATGTACCTACAGTAAATGTAATCTACCTATATTAAAAATTTCAGCTATTTTGGTTCACAAGTTGCAGCGTGAAAGAGTAACAAACGTTCTTAACATCTTAACCATCAGTTATTCGAAAATCTCGAGAAGCCATGGGTTTTTGCGAAACAAAGAGTAGCCTTTATGCTAATCCAGGGTATTCTTTATCTTCATTTCTCCAGCCAAATCGTTTCAGTAATTGCGACGTTAAAGAGTAACAAACATCCAAGCAACCATACAAACTTGCCCGAATAACAAAACAGACAAAAATCGAAAAAAGTATTTTTAGCTTCAGTAGGTATTGATTATACAATGCCCCCAACAAAAATCAAGATATTTTCAACGTACAGAATGTATAAAATTCGTATTATATATATTTGGTGTTACAAATGGTATATGTAAAATCTCAAATTGCGACTAAATGTATAAATTCGACCACTTTTATTATAAGTATAGATGTACCTATCCATATATCAATAGAACATTTTTTATGAAGTATCGTACGCGAAATCGAGTAAACTTGCGCGGAAAGCAGAGCAAGTAAGTATTTAAACCTAGATCTAAATATAAATAACGTACGCATAAGCAGGAAGTGCAACTTACGTACAAGTATCCGATCACGTCGTAATGACTCATAAAATCGCACGATAACTCGCAAATTGTACAGAACCTGTCTCGGGAGCCGGTATAGTCCCAGTGCGTTCGAAGAACTTTATCTCCTTGTTATTTTAAACATATTAAACATATATAAGCCGATCCATTTGCAAACGTAACAAACATTACAAAACGTCCATAGCGGATAAACGATAACTAGTAAAATAAACAATAATTAAAAATGAAATTCGCGTCGCTATTTGTTATCATTATGGCAGTATTATCACTCTTTATAGGATCAAGCGAAGCAAGGCCAAAGAAGATACCTATAGATGCAATAAAAAGAGGAGCCGTGAGTATAAAATAATTTCTATAAACATCATAATCAAACTTGGATTTTGTTCTTTGTATGATATCTAAGAGTGACCGCATATTTAATTAAAAAGTCAATATTATATTGCATCTTAGAGGGCAAAAGTCAATATTCTATTGAACGAACTTGCTACAAAGTCGTATGTTTCTATATTATACGTTACATCCCAGAGATTTCAATGAGACAGACCCGAGAGATCACAAACTTTCAATAGTTTTAACACATATCTTCTCATAAGAATAACTTTATAACATTTAGATAAAGAAATATTGTCAGTGCTATGTTCCACATTATTAAAATACTTACGGACGCCCGCGATTTCGTCCGCGTGGAATTTTTCATGGATGATTGATCCATGACTTTTTCCGGGATGAAAGTAATATGTTAATCCAGAGTAAAATCTATTTCCATTCCAAATTTCAGCTAAATCGGTTCAGTAGTTGCGCCGGTAAAGAGTAACAAGCATTCAAACATCCAAACATCCAAACAAACATCCATACAAACTTTCATGTTTATAATATTAGTAGGTTAATAGGATAATGATGTCGTATAGACTAATTAATTGTATTAATAACATTAATTTACTGTTTTCAGGCTCGTGTATGGAGAACAATAGACAACGCAATGACAGCATACGACATCGCAACATTATTTGATAAGAATTAATAGTCGCTTAGTTACCTCAAGTTATTTTAAGTATTTATTTAAATGTATTAATTACTAATAATGTAAGCCACCTTGTGTTCAATATATTTATTTAATTTTAATCAATATTTAAATAGTTTTTAATATCCCACTATTTTTTTTTCATTTTAACCTAAGACCTTGATTTGAAGTCACATATGAGCTGAAAGTTTAGACGTCCTTTCTGGAGCAATTGGACGTGCTGTCTTGAACAAAGAGAGGTCCTGAGTTCGATTCCCGGTACAATTAGTTTTGGATTTTATATTTTTCAAGTTAGCTCAGCCCGTGTAGCCAAGTGGCACGTCGATTCTCTTTCTACGATCGCAAACGCTTCGGAAACTAGAAAAATGTATGGGTATGTCATTTGCTATCGACAGTTCACGTGATCAAGATCTGTCATTCCCATACATCTTTCTAGTTTTCGAAGCGTTTGTGATCGTAGAAAGAGAATCGACCTGCCACTTGTATACAGGGACAAGTCTGGTATTGTGGTAGGTATCAGTCGTTGCTGGTTACCTATCAGCAAAGACGTACCGCCAAGCGATGTAGTGTTAGGATACGATACCGCGTAGAAAACGTCAAAGGTTTTTTTTTTAATTCTTTACAAGTAGCCCTTCATTACAATCTCACCTGATGGTAAGTGACGATGCAATCTAAGATGGAAGCAGACTAACTTGATAGGAAGAGGATTAAAATCCACACCTCTTTCGGTTTCTACACGTAATCGTACCGGAACGCTAAATCGCTTGGCGTAACTTTGTCGGTAGGGTGGTAACTAGCCACGGCCAAAGCCTCCCACCAGCCATACTCGTGCCAATTAAGAAAACCTCAACCGGCTCAGCTGGGGATCGAACCCAGGACCTCCGTCTTGTAAATCCACCGCGCATACCACTGCGCCACGGAGGCCGTCGAAATTCCAAGTTATCCCGCTTCCATCTTAGACTGCATCGTCATTTAAAATTAGGTGTCTTATCGCCGCTTTGCAACGACTTCAGTGTGCTCGTGGCGTTCGAGCCGTCCACATCTCTTGTTGTGTAATTCTTTATGGGTTACTTGGGATAGGTGGGGAGAGTGACTTGAGTGGAAAAGGGGAGTGTTAGTCGACTATCAAAGGATCCTTTAACCCACACACATCGTTCACAAGTACGTGACTTCACTCAAGGTCATTCTCTGCCATTCTAGGGTCTTATTTTGGGTACAGTTTGATTTGTTAATTAAGTTGTCTTGACAAGTGTTGTGAATCATAACCTTTGTTCGACATTAGTTTCCTTATATTTGTAATCACTTTTGAGTCCTATAATAGGTGAGATAGTAGTCAAGGGCTAACATGTGATTGAATGAAAAAATATAGATGCAAAAAACTAAAACTTGTACCAACAACTAGTGAGAGTTACAAAGTTATTCAATAAAATGTCACAGACTGTACTTATTATTTTTGCATTGGCTGCAACTTTTAAAAACTTATAAAAACCCCATCTTTTGCGTGGGAGATGAAAAAGTTATACACCCTTAGTAAAAGTATCACATTCATTTATTACGTAGGATGCATGACGAAGTTCCGATGCCGAAGCATTGTGCAAAAGGTTCTTCTATGAAATTAGTTACTCGGAAAATGAATTTATGAACAGTTAGGTATAACTTCTTCAGAAAGTGTGCACGTGGGCTTACGTACAATGAAATTGAGAATAGTTTCCACGCTATTCACTGGAGGCTCTCTCGCCTTATGAATTTCAATAAGCTTGGCATTATACAGTTCCTTGATAGAACATTGGTGATATTATTAATGTTGGCTAATTCTAGTATGCAACCATAGTGTTCTATTAATGTAAAAGTAGAATGTGTGTGTTTCATCATCATCATCATCATATAAGCCGATGGACGTCCACTACAGGACATAGGCCTTTTGAACGGACTTCCAAACACCACGATCCTGAGCCGTCTGCATCCAGCGAATCCCTGCGACGCTTGATGTCATCAGTCCACCTGGTAGGGGGTCGCCATTCCAGCACCCGATAGACGTTGGGACCCCAACGTCTATCGGCTCTTCGAACTATGTGTGCTGTCGAAATTTAATCACGTAAATTAGGTTTAGTAGACTTCAAAGTTCATCAAAATCGGTTCGGTGCTGTCGTTTGAAAGTTATGGGCGCACATACATTTCGAAGATACGTCTATATGTATAGAGATATCAAAGATCTTTAAGCAACACTAGGCAATTTATTTCAAGGGATACAATATAATATACGAAAATAATCTTTATTATTACTTAATAAATACGTACTTACTTAGGTACTCGTAAATATAAATTGGTATTTGTTCTGATTTGTACCAAAGTATAATGAGATTATTTTTATTCTTTGAACCGTCCTTATAATACCTCTCAAAATAGCTAATCAAAAGATTTATCACAGATATTATTAGACACAATTTATCCGAGTTACTGAGTTGAGTTATAAAAACAAATCGGAAACTTAATATACTGTGTAATTCTTAGTTTTAATTTATATATTTTATTCGTCATTCTGTTGTACGGAATATAAGATTAGGTATAGTAATAATAATTAAATAAATCGGAAACATTTTTTATACAATTTAATAGCGAAAAAACAAACGTAAAACGGTAACGGTCAAAAAGTAATATTTTGAAATAGGTTTTATTTTCTGTTTCTTTGTTTGTTAAGATTTAAATCTATTCTATCTATAATATATTCTATCTATAATATCTATTACAGGCACGTTTGAATTTATTATTATTGACTGCCATAACTGATAAGACACTTTTAATTCCTTTGATGTTGTATTTACTTTTTTATCGGTAGCAATTAATTGTTATAGCTAGTATCAGTAGATTTATAGATATAATAGCATCGAGCCATCTCAATGCTTTTATATATATCAACTTTGGATATATTAAATGGAGTACTTTGAAGCAATATTGCCGAAACAATTGCCGACTTTTAACGAAATTGCTCCAGATTGCCACACTGATTGCTCCAGATTGATCCATCGTGCCTATCAATAACTGCCCTATAAAATCCGTGTTAGCACAGTATACATTTTAATTCAATAAAAAGCTTGTTCAATAATGATAATGTAAAATGACGAATACAAAATACAGATACTCAAAGTAATTATTGTTAAAGAGACGAATTTAATTTCGCATAAGTGCCCATAAGGGACCCCGTTTAGGACCTTTAGATAAAATGTACATTTCTAACAAATAGAGGTTATTGTAGGAAGGTTTTATGGGTCGCCGTCCCAACTAAGCGTTTTCAACACAATGAAAACAGGTTTGTCGTTATGTGCAAGATTATATTGAGTTACAATAGGCCTTTGATAAAATACTTAGTATGATATTGAATTTTCTTTTCATCGTTGGAGAAAAATTATGAAAACAAGTACCTACCTAGACATTGTAAAGAAGTAAAAACATCGATCGTAGATCGTTAGATGGGCCCAGAAGCGTTGCGGAGTTGTCATTGGTTTCGCAAATACTTACGAATGAAAAGTAACAATTTTCTCATTATTCGTGTTGCGGCTTGTATATTTACACTTCCAAAATGATCACGAAGGCATAATTATGGGACTAAACAAGATAAAAACAGTAAAATATTTTTTTAAGTCGCAGCATACCCAGCCAGCCATGTGTTCTGTCTTCGATTCGGAGGGCGTATAGGTTCGAACAACTTTTCGGTTATGTGCATTTGAAGAAATTAAATACCACGTTTCTCTAACGGTGATGAAAAAACATTGTGAATAAACCTACATACCTAAGAATTACCCCAATTCTCTATACGTGTGTAAATTGTAATCAATTCGCAGGGCCAGCATGGTGGACTATTAGCCTAACCCCTCTCTTTCTAAGAGTAGACTACATCACCATTAACAACTCATCATCTGTTGTATTTTAACGCTTTTTTACGTGCGTTGAATAATCTCTCGTGCGAATGAGGTCTTAGCCTTCATAAAATGACGTATGTCTATCCATAGCCTACTCTCGTTCTATTAGATGTATTACAGAATTCGTAACTTCGTCTCTTCATAACATGCAACTCAGCTGAAGGGAACTCACGATATGCGCATAATTAATTTACATCTTGTCATAGTTGTGACTCAGCTTCTCAGCTTCTGAGCTTCGTAATTTAATTTCTCTGCCTTGGTTTGTTAACGGTCATAGACCTTTACCTACGTATACGTATTTGTTGCTTGAGGAATTAGTTATTGTACAACATACTTGCATAATGGTTTTACCAAAGGATTAACAACTTTTATTCGGCTCATTGTCGAGCTCAAGTCTCCTCTCAGAATGAGAGGGGTTAGGCCAGTAGTCCAACTCGCTGGCCCAATGCGGATTGGCAGACTTCACACACGCAGAGAATTAAGAACATTCTCAGGTATACAGGTTTCCTCACGAACTGAAAAGTCAGAGGTTCATGCCCCGGACCGGATTGGAACCCACAACCTCCGGAATCAGAGGCAGAGGTCGTATCCACTGGGCTATCACGGTACCTTTTAATTAATGTTAATAAGACTGTATAATTTATAACTTTGAAACTTTGTCTCATTTAAATTAAGCTCCCCCGTATATTAAACTTGATACAACGAAAAATGGCCGCGTTTTTTCTATAAGCTTTTCAATTATGAGAATGGGAAGTCTAATAAGTTACACAAGGCAACAAAGCCTTAATAAGTTACACGTGCACTGCACATATTTTATGAATAATGTTTAATTAAAC
The DNA here is from genome assembly GCF_947172395.1 of Bicyclus anynana. Lineage (NCBI taxonomy): Eukaryota > Metazoa > Arthropoda > Insecta > Lepidoptera > Nymphalidae > Bicyclus > Bicyclus anynana. Next base: position 6,620,802 of record NC_069095.1, read on the forward strand.
TTGCTGCGGTCATATTTATTACGGAATAATGGTAAAATTATTATATACTCTATTCACAGAATATAAATTTAACCTAGTGTGGGGTCAAACGACTTTTAATTTTTATTCTTTACAAGTTAGTCCTTGACTACAATCTCACTAGCGGGCTAACTTGTTAAGAGGAGGATGAAAATCCACCCCTTTTCGGTTCCTACACGGCATCGTATTGGAACGCTAAATCGCTTGGCGGTACGTCTTTGCCAGTAGGGTGGTAACTAGCCACGGCCAAAGCCTCCCACTAGCCAGACCTGGGCCGATTAAGAAAACCTCAATAGGCCCAGCCGGGGTTAAATCCTTGCACCGGAAAGTGCCACCGCGCACTGGTATGCGCGGTGGCACTTTCCGGTGCAAGGTCATCATTCAAGTAGCTTGGGACCCCTATTCTTCGAATTCTGTGCCGCGATAGATGGATCGATGGCATTCAAGCGGCCAACGGAGAGCTGCTGGATTGTTGGAAGGCATTAAAAGAGGTATATGTCCAGCAGAGGACGTCCATTGGCTGATAATAGTGATAATGATGATAATTTGACTTTAAATACTAAAATACTTTTAGGTACAATATATTAAGCTAGAGTTCTAAATTTAGCATCAGAAACAAATAAATATGCCATACAGCATGCAGTTGCCGAGTTTGAATTTATGATATCCGAATTTATTGTCGATTCGTGTCTCACAATGTTTTCACAAATTTTATAAACGCAAACAAATTTATGAGCTCTGTGTACGTATAATAAAAATGCTTGCCGTATTGTGTGAGTACTTTCGGGGTCGCCGTAAAAATCCCTGCCATGAAACCCAAAATGGTCCAACTTTTGCACTTTGTGTCAGCTGCTACTGTTACACATGTTCGTACAACCTTTATTAAAGCCTTTACATACGACACACTTAGGCAACATATCCTAAGCTACCTACTACTCAATTAAAATCGTAATTAGTTTGTTATGGACTTCTAACTACACAGTATATTTATTTTCAGTTCAAATTCCTATTTTCAAATAAATTCTAAATACGAGTAAACATTAATGTCTAAATTAGAACAATATTTACTCAAAGTTAAAGTTATAATTAATTTTGTTCAGTACCCTTAAAATATTACTACCAAAATATCATACCTTATTTTCGAAGAACTAATTATAAGGATGTCTAGTTACATTACGATTTCTATGAAACCGTCGTGCGTTCAAAGTAAACTTTATTTTGAGTGATAGTTGCTTAATTTTTTTTTTATAAAAATAAAAACACATTTTAAAGTAAAAATAGACGCATTTTTATGCTTTTAAATTTTTAATATCTATCATTTCTTATGTACCTACAAGGCGACTAAGACAAAATATCTTATTTGAAAAACAATTTTTACGTGAATACTGCGAAGCAAAAACGGTAATGATTTTGGCAGTCTATGTATGTATGTATTTTTGCACCGTAGCGTAGTAGTCATTTTACTTACTGAAATTAATAATCTTAATTATTAATCGTATGTACGATTTTTAACTCCAGTCAGTAAAATGACATTTCAGTGACAGTTGCACTTGTCATTTTACTAACTGGAATTAATAATCGTAAGTGTTGTTGTAAGTTGTGTAAGTTGTTACAACCACAGAATACAGAACAATAATGCTAAAGCTATCGCGGTGTATTTATTAGTTCCGTGGTTAAAACCATTGCCGATAGAAGAAGAGACGCCGAGACGAAGTATTAATTATAATTCGTTTAAATGTATTTCTTAAACATTTTGATAAAATATTTTTAATATAAAATGTGAAAAACCGACGCACTGTCGCATGAATTTTAATTCTAACACACGAAAAAAGCATTATGTACGTCAGCTTTTTGTGCAATTTATGAGGGCTTAGTGCTGTAATGTATACTTTTTAGAGGTGAATGTGCGGGGATGTTTTATTATATGAGCTTTATTTAAATTTATAAAAAATCTCCATACAAAGTACAGATTGCGTTTCATAAAACCTTTATTAATATAATTATATTTTTTTCACTCCTGAAAATGACTGAATAAATTAATTGTGATTATTTCAATTAGTCAAATCAATTTTAGTATGACTCGTCATACCGAATTTTCATAAAATATTTTTTCAAGGAAAAAGTCGTAACTAAGAAATCATCATTGAACAAAGAAACTATGTTGCCGGGTCAACTATTATATAATATACAGGGTGCTCGGAAGTATTTCCCATAACTTCAAGGTGTATTATTACCACTAATAGAAGCCGAAATGCTTAACTAATAATTTTTTAAACTAAAAAATAAAAACTTTTTGTGTTTTCATACAAAGTAATTCAAATAATTCCGACTATCCATGTAACTTAATACTATCTTTAAATTTTAAAATACGTAAAACTTAGCTACGTCATAATTAGAAGGATGCGTATACGGACACATTATAAGATCTATTTACAAAAGAAATGTTATTTACTCCGAAAATATTAATTTTAGAACACATGATCCTTGAACATTTTTAATTATTATTAGTAAAGAATATAACCTCAGAGTTGTGGGACATATTCCCCAGCACCCTGTATATATAGATACCAGTAGTAAAAAAATTAAGTGGTTTATGATCTGTGGTTGGTACGTACAGAAATAAATACCTTGACTGTTGTAATAATATTTTTGCAATAACACTTTTTCTACTCATCATGAACAGGAAAAGTTGCCGGAAATAAGAGCCTTCGACGACAGGAAAATGCCACGATAAGAAAATGACACTCGTATTCCTAAAGGGAATATAATGTCACCGACTAGTTCCGGTGTATTAGAAGAAAATATGTCTATCTAAACAAAAGTAAAACATAACAACATGGCCCCGCTCAAACTAGGAATTTATTACTTCCCGTTTGTAATAGTCGTAATAATAATAATAATTAGAACTATAAGTTTTTAATAGTGTAGAGACATAAGAACTAACGATTATGATTTCACCGAGTTATTCCGAAATCGAGTTTTCATCGGATCTCGACGTTTTGAGTCCTTAAGAAGCTATTCTGAATATTCTTTTATGGTGTCTGTTGTATGAGCTCAAAAAGCGCTAAACGTCTCGTGTAAAGTTATTATATAAATTGCTTTAAATTCAAAATCAGCGGAAAGCTGCAGTGATGACTGGGATGGTCATCCGATTAAATATTTCTTTTTTAATATTTGGAAATTTTGAATATGATGTGTTTCTGTGTGTAGTGCAGAGGCCGATGGTGGAACATGGTGGTTGTCCGCGTGGAATTTAGTTTTTTCAACGCCCTCGGGAATCATGGATTTTTCCGGGATAAAAAGTAGCCTATGTGTGGATCCAGACTATATTCTATCTGTACTTCAAATTTCAGGTAATTTGGTTCAGTAGCCGGTAACAAACATTCAAACCAACAAAATCATCAGATTTTCGCAAATCGAAGAATCCATCGATTTTTTTAGGGATAAAAAGTAGCCTATGTGTTTATACAAAGGAAAATCCATTTCCAATCCAAATTTAAGCCAAATCAGTTCAGTAGTTTCGGCGTTTAAGAGTTACAAACATTTATAATATTAGTAGGATTAATATCTGTTGTTTCTCAAAAATACATTTATTTTGACATTGTATTCGAGCCTGTAAATGATGAGTTAAAATATGAAATCCCATTTCTGCAGAAGACGTTAACGCGTGTAAAAAGCTTATTCGGTGACAGCTCAAATGATATAAAATCAACTGTTGGAATGAAGCCAAAGATCGGGAAGCAAAGCGAAAATGGAATGGCAACGTGAGATATTTTCGAGAAATTTTAACACAATGTAATGTCATGACAGCAATTTCTTTGTAACTCACTCCATTTCTTTGTTTTCTGCTTGCTTCTTCTTCATCATCATCATCATCATCATCATCATCATCATCATCTCCTTACCCGTATCCCACTTAAGTGGGGTCGGAAAAATATGTCAATCTTTTCCATTCGTATCTATTACTCGTCAAAAGTCAAAATTTATTTATTTCAAATAGGCTTAGTTTACAAGCTCTATCGAAACGTCAGGTAATAATATAATAATATTAAACTTAAGATAATGGTGTATTAATCATTCGAAAACTTAAAATTAAAGTTACGAGGGTTCCAAACGCGCCTTGATCCGAGAAGAGCCCACAACAAACTCAGCCAAGGTTTTTTTTTTATTTATCACCATTTTAGAAACCTATTTAAAATTAAGCACACAGTCGTATAATAAAGTTTAAACCCAAGCTTTTTTATCATTTAAATACTCATTAACACTATATTAAGACTTTACTAAAGCTTAAAAGCTTGCGTTTAATAAACACTTTGAACTTTTTGAGTGACATTCCAGTGGCTTCATGTGGTAGTTTATCAACTCATCATCCACTCCTTTTACACACATGTCCTCTTTCACACAATCCAACCATCTCTTCTTTGGCCTTCCTCTCCTCTTATGTCCTTCCACTTGCACATTCAACATTTTTCTAGTAATATGACTTTCCTCCCTACGCATTACATGTCCATACCAAGCTAACCTTCTACTCCTCAATTTTTCTGTCACTTAAGCCACCTTCAGACTTCCTCTTGCTTGCTTCTTAACTAAAAACGATTAGTTGAACCACCACCTCTCGGTGATGAGTCTGACCCCTTTACCACTGAGCTATTGAGGCTTGTAATAGCTTTGCCTCAACTTTAGAAACACACCGTTTCAAGGAGAACTTTAGGTTTCTAGCGAAAGGTTGCCACGGAGCTAATGGTCGGGCTGGATGTATCCTGTTGAAAACTTTCAAAATTTTGTTTTGTACTTCGTTAACAACCCATATTTAGCTCACTGTTGAGCACGAGTCTCCTCCAGAATGAGAGTGATTAGACTTGTTTTGTACTTGAACAATAATAATTTCAGTCACGTTTGCTAAAGAAACATACCTTTGTATATAACTAATAATGAAAACCTTATACGTTTCATAAGATAAACAAAGATTTACTCGTCTATCTACATATACGAGTAGGTATGTTATTTTGTTGAAGGTTTTGAATTCAATTTTATGCAGACTGAGTAGAATAACTTTATGAACCCTGGCAATGTTTCATATAACTAAAATGAAATATTACCTTACCTTAAACGATCTTTAGCTTATGAATACAGTGCAGTGCATATAATTTATGAAAACCTTATATCCCTTACTTCATTCATCTATTTATTGGATGTTTTATATAATTTTTAATATGTTATACACTGTAATTGCGAGTAGGTTGCCTAATTAACTTCTATTCAATCTATCATGAATACAATAATTATCATAGGTAATATATATTTTGAATTCATTACAGACAGATAATTAAAATGGAAGTTGTGACTCATTCAAAGTCCTATTTTACTTCTCTGTCTGCACTGCACGTTGCACAGTATTTTTTTAATAACTATTGTATTGTAAGTTTTCGTTATAACTATAAATATGTAGTCTTATAAGTAGTTGGGTTTGATTCAAATTGATTGATTTGAGCTTTGAGTAAGGTTAAATGTAGAAGTTTGTAGAAATGTAGAAAATGTTTTTTCGTTCGATCGTTACATACATTAACGGTAGGTTCTTAGGTATACAGTATTGTTTCATAAAGTAAAGTTTTCAGAAAGTTCGGAGCTTATGTTAATTATAACTTTATATTATGATTAGTAAATTTGTAATTTTAATATTACACTAATCGAAAACCCGGCTTCGCTCTGGTGAAATGACTCACATATAGGAAACATGTTAATTTTAAACAATTATATTTCTGTAATTGTTCCTATAATTAAGTTCTAATGATGCAATCGAGGTTAATATTGCCTGTTTGATATTCATCAACGAGTAACGATCAATAGGTATTTAATTAATAACGGAAAATTGCTCTGGCGACCATTTTGCGGTTTGGAAAATATTCTATTACGAAATTATCTACATATAAACTGTAAAACAGAGTCCTTTGCCGCGTCTGTCTGTCTGTTAGCTATGATTTCAAAGACTACTGATTGTATTTTCATGCGGTTTTCACCAATAGTTAGAGTGATTTGGTAAGGAAGTAATATAAATTGCCAAGATTTCGTATAAATTAATTAAAATATTACGGTAATTGTTGGAAGTGTTGAAAATATTAAAAAGCTAACTTTCATCTAAAATTAGGGATATATTAGGGATAGGGCTAATTAGGGATATAACAAAACATGCATAGTGGAATATTTAGTCTTTTATTGATCTACAAAAAAGTCAGTGACTTCGGTTCTTCTACAGATATCCAGATTTCTGATTCGATCACGTAGAGATACTCCGAGCATAGCTCGTTCCATCGCCTGAGGCCTTGCAATAAGCTGTCTCTGGCCCAGACAAAGGTTGTTAACTTCTGTCTGTGATGGCTGGATCTTGACAAGTGCCAGTGAGAAGCGCCCATCGCGGGTTCCGTTGCTTGATTAAGTGTAAACTTCACGCTTTTAGTTCAACGGAAAGTACCCTATAAAGTCTTAACCCCTCCACACATTCCCAAGATAAATTGTCTACATATTATATACAGACAGATTGTCGGACAACAAACTGAACCTATAACACGTGTTCCTTTTTTACTTTTGAAGGCCTCCGTGGCCTTTTGACGGCTTCCATGGCGCAGTGGTATGCACGGTGGAATTACAAGCATAATTTGTCTAGGTCTGGCAATTGAGAGGCTTCGGCCGTAGCTAGTTACCTACCACCCTACCAGCAAGACGTACCATCAAGCGATTAAGGGTTACGATGTCGTGTAGAAACCGAAATGGGTCTGGATTTTTATCCTCTTCCTAACAACTAAACCGCTCCCATATTAGATTGCATCATCACTTACCATCAGGTGAGATTGTAGTCAAGGTTTAACTTGTAAAGAATAAAAAAAGACCGGGGCTCTAAAAACATCGAGCCCTATTTACTTGATCCTAAAACACACAGAATAGCTTACGTTTATGGCACGGAAAACATACCGAATGTTGTAATTACACAACTTAAAGCTACGCTCTCGGCTCTTTCCTTAATAAATTCTTGAGATATATGAAAATAGGATGAATACTCGTAGATAGGTCTCCGCTCGAGTCGTCGAGCGCTCTAGTGTTTAGTAATGTATGTAAATAGTAATTGTTGTACTTATATTAATTATGCTTGTTTGATGTGTTGTTATGTTTGAGATTTGTGCGAATTTTACGGAACAAAATGCTCTATATCTTAGCATACAGTAGTATATGAAATTTCTCAGTTGATTTGTTGTTGTATATTAGATTGTTAATAAATTAATGAAAAGCAGATGTCAAATGACGATGCAGTCTAACTTGGAAGCGGGCTAACTTGGAAGAAGTACAAGTTTTTCTATCCATACCTCTGACGGTTTCTACGCAGTACCGGAACGCTAAATCACTTGGCGGTACATCTCTACCGGTAGAGTGGTAACTAGCCACGGCCAATACTTACCCCAGACCAGACCTAGGTCAATTTAGAAAATGTAAATTCCTAAGCCAGAGCTGGGAATCGAACTCAGGAAGTCTTTGATGAGAACCACAGCACTACTTACTGTGCCAACGACGTCGTCAAAACAAATAAATGTAACATTAGATCATCATCATAAAATCCATAAATAGGCCTGTTGTAATGACTTCAAAACACAAGAGTCATGAGCCGCCTGAAATGACTTCCTGCAGCACGTTTAATGACTGTAGTTAGTCTATTTCTTCTTCAGATATCTTCATTAGGCCTTATCTTCATTAGGACTTCAAAACACGCCGCACCAGCGATTTCCTGCAACACGTTTTATAACTTTTTGTTTGATAAAAAAAACGTAAAAAAAATAAACTATTATGTCGTCAGTGAGTTTCTTCTGCGGATCTCCTCACGTAGAACATATATAGGTACTCCGAGCTTATAGAAGTACATAATTATTTATGTGTCGAACTGTCTAAGCATGAAACCATGATCTTAAACATAGGCAATGGCGTAGCTAACCAGGGGCTAGGCGGTTATACTTGATAAAGCATAACCAGCTTAGATAGTAGTGGAGCCCCATTTTTTCATTTGCACTAGGGCCCTTGATTAACTAACGCCCTGTACATAGGTGAACTAACTAGTCTCAAGTGGGTTATTCGCTGACTAAAAAACGTATGGTATATCTTGTAGTGAATGAACTAGCTGATGTGGTGCAGATGTAAGTTCATGGACATAAGTCAGTGCTTTGTGCATTTTATGTGCATTGTGGGATACATAGAAGTCCCTCCCACTGCTACTTCGGTAACTTAACAGCTAACTGAAGTGAAGTTGCTTTTTAAAAGTATATTACACAAAAAATCGTAGCTCGAGTTCCAAAATGTCGTTTATTTATGTGGATCATCTTTTCCTTACGACGGCACAGCTTAATTAAATTGGAAACCAATATCAAATACAATGAAATTCTTTACATATTGGAATATATAATTAAAGTAAACAATTTATCGAATTATTTTCCATTACGATATTCGTACGCTTCATTGATCAAAAACCAGTTACGTAATGAAAAATTTTCTTATATCTTTGCACGTTGAAAATTGTTGCTGACAGCTTGGGAAATTATTAAATTGGACTATAACTTTATTCAAAGCTTGTTGTTGTTTGCAAATTGTTTTGCGTTGAAGACAACGTAAGTATTTACCTACTTATTATAAACTCGCGAACGCCCGCGACTTCGTCCGCGTGAAAGTCGTTGTAAACTTTCAACTACCCCTATCCCTACCCTCACCTCTACCCTACCCTATCCCAACCCTACCCCTACCCTATCACTACCCTACCCCTTCCCTACCCTACCCCTGCCCTACCCCTACCCTACCCCTACCCTACCCTACCTTCTTTATTTATTTCCCCCCCCCCCGTTAGGTACACAAAAATAATCCATATAGCATGAATGGCTATATGAATTATTTTCGCGGGATGGTTTAGCGTATTTCTTGTATAACTTTGGTGTTTCTTTACCGATTTTTATGATTCTTTTTTTATTGAATAGGTAATAATGTTAACTTTTTTAGTTAGGGATGAGTGATGAGTGTTATAAACATAAGAGTATACAAATATAATTAGAAAGCTCCGAACTGCTAAGCTATCGAGTGTTACACGTGTTATTGTGAGTCAACCATAAAAGATAGACATATATATGCTGTTGTGTTTTTATAGATAATTTTAAGGAGAACATTTCCGTTATACATGATTTCTATGTAGCTTTAACCATTAAAGCTGTACATGCGACGGAAGCTTAAAAAATTGAGTAACTTCTCCCGTTTTCTCAACATTTCTCTTCACTGCTCTGCTGCTATTAATCGTAGCGTAATGAAAAGTATACTTTAACCTGCCCAGGAGTATGTACAACAATTGTACCAAGTTTCGTTAAAATCCGTCCAGTAGTTTTTGTTTCTATAAAGAACATACAGACAGACAGACAGACAGACCGACAAAAATTTTACTGATTGCATTTTTGGCATCAGTATCGACCACTAATCACCCCCTGATAGTTATTTTGGAAATATATTTCATGTACAGAATTGACCTCTCTACAGATTTATTATAAGTATAGATAGATAAAATCGAAATTCAAATTATAGAGGACAACATAAGTAGTTCCCGAGATAAGCGCGTTCAATCAAACAAACAAACAAACTCTTCAGCTTTATAATATTAGTATAGATACATATAGACACTGGAAACACCCATGTTCATTACACAAATATTTTCCAGTTGTGGAAATCGAACCCACGGCCGTGGATGCAGAATCATCTCATTTAGGGTCACTATCCACTGCGTCACGCGGTCGCCATTACTATTCTATATTACCATTAATAAAATCGAATGGATGGTTAAAAGTATGTTGTACTGATAAACATAACTTGCTATACTTAGGTAGGTACATATTGGTACACGCATCAGGCTAACGCTCACATAAATTTACTGATTTTCCGTTCATAATGGTATTAATTTGTGTGCCGGTGGGGATATTGGTTTAATATCATTTGTAGAGATTAAATTTCCTGATAATTCGAAGTTATTGAAATTTGTAAATATAAAAAGTATACAGCGTAATATTTATTTACAACCGTTTTTTATATATATAAATACAAATCCTGGAACTTACATAAACCCGTAATCGGGGTCACTCTTCAGAACGATACATGAACGATACATGTAATAAAAATGTTGTATTTTTTACTTGATTTTTGTATGAAAAATGTGTTAGGCTGCAATGTGTTATATTATATTATACAACTAGTGGACGCCCGCGACTTCGTCCGCGTGAAATTTAGTTTTTCACAAATCCCTCGGAAACCATGGATTTTTCCGGGATAAAAAGTAGTCTATGTGTTATTCCAGGCTATAATATATCTTAATACCAAATTTCAGCTATTTCGGTTCAGTAGTTGAGGCGTGAAAGAGTAACAAACATCCAAACATACATCCAAACATCCATACAAACTTTCGCGTTTATAATATTAGTAGGAGTAGGAAGGATAGTAGGATATGCAACCTATTTGCAATGTGTTACTGTGAACATTATCAATCATTTATTTATTATCACTAATGAATACCAGATGAGGGTATATATTTCTAATGCCGAATCTTAACCATTGTGACAGAGCAAACCGCTAATATGGTAATACTGCCATGCTAATTATTATGGCCGTCGAAAAAATCAATCAACATTGATGTTTTAATCAGAAAGCTTTTCAAACAGAAGGGAGTTGCTTGCTGATATGACATCTTAGATTAGCCGTTGTAGGATCATATTTTTATGCTAAACTAGCGGACGCCCGCGACTTCGTCCGCGTGAAACTCGATGTAAACTTTCAACTACCTCTACCCTACCCCTACTCTACCCCTACCCTACCCCTACCCTACGTTGAAATTTTTCCTGAATTTTCTTTGCTATAAACCTCACAGAGCCCAAGACCTTTCCAACGAATGCAAGACCGTGGAAATCGGTTCGTGCGTTCTGGAGTTATAGCGTCAGGAAGGAAAACCCGACTTATTTTTATATAGTAAAAAAAAAAAAGATTATCATGAATAATCAGAGGATTAATTCCAGTATAATCACAAGTGCAACTGTCACTGAAATGACATTTTACTAGTAAAATAACATTTCAGTGACAGTTGCACTTTTCATTTTACTGACAGGAATTAATCCTCCGTCTAAACGCAATATCACAGAGGCCTATACAGACCTATATAATATGTAAGTAAAGCGTACAGATAATGTATCTAAAACGTGAAATTTCCAGTTCACATTTTCCTAATTGGAACAAATTGTCGCCCATTTGGGCTTTAATTAAGAGGATGCGAAAGGTTATACCTACATTTGGTGTATATATAGTATATATAAATAATAAAATTAGTCTTCCCTTTTGACTGGTGAATTTAATTCACTCATGTTTCATAAAATCATAAAACCCTATGTAGAATTCGTAAGTTAGCTATCACTAAAGAGCCCAGTGGATATGACCTCTGCCTCCGATTCCGGAGGGTGTGGGTTCGAATCCGGTCCGGGGCATGCACCTCCAACTTTTCAGTTGTGTGCATTTTGAGAAGTTAAATATCACGTATTTAACAGACGTAAACGGTGAAGGAAAACATCGTGAGGAAACCTGCATACCTGAGAATTTTCATAATTCTCTGCGTGTGTAAAACCATTGGGCCAGCGTAGTTTTTTTTTTTTATTTTTATTTTGTGGGGGAAAAATGTACTGAATTAAAAAAAAAATAGACTTTTCTCTTTTTTTTTTAAATGTGGGTTATAAAATAAAACTCACGTATTTAGTGGTTATTTTTTTTTTAAAGTTATATTCTAGAAGTTAGAAGGAATAGTATAAAAAAGAACACAAAATTCGTACTGTTTTGTGTTCTTTTTTATATACTATTCCTTCTAACTTCTAAAGAGAAAAGTCTCTATTTTTCGTAATTGGTACATTTTTGGCCCATATAACCTAGTACTCCCTATCATCACCCTTTTAAGGGATCGCTATACGTTTCCAGTGGCCCTGTATATATATATAAGTAAGATTCCCCAGTTACTTACGTGGTTCCTTAACTTATTAGAACGAAGTTAATGAACAACATAGCAGAAAGTTTGACTCTTTTTAAAAGTTGTACCGCTGTACACAAACGTCTTCAGGGTTAAGTTGTTCTGCTAAGCTCTTTGAAATTTAGTTAATTTCGTTAAACGTGGGTGCTAATTTAATTAACACCCGTATGACATTCACAAAGTACCTATATTTACAAAGTTATTTTACCGTACGTCTGAACTACGTTCTAGTTTGTAATGGTAGGCGCCCACAGATCCGCATCGTGTCGGACGGATTTTTAATTTGTGGTAGATAAAATCCGTTTGATGCGATGCGACCGATACGTACGATGCAGATCTGTGGACACCAGCCATTATAGTATCTTTTTGTAGTTAATACGGTATTCCAAATTCCGTAGACATCTGTCACAAACTTTGAATGTTACTTAGGTACTTGTACCGACTCGTAAATCTATGGTTACGGTTAAGAGATAAATAATAATTACTACATTTCAAGACAATTTCAAAGCTTTTACAAGTTTAGACAGTCCAATAGGATTGTCGAAACACCTGGGTTACATCGGATTTGAAACTAGATTAATAATAATCTAAGATATTCATAAATTAATACTACGAAGTCTAACGAACTTCATCAAATATTGAATGATGGTGCTTTAAAATTAACTTTGCTGTAGACTCAGATGCAGAATGAGATTTCATAGCAATGTTTGAAATCTAATTAATTATTATTATTGAAGGTTTTACAAATTGTTTGAATCCTTAAAATCCTTATCAGTTTTTTAACGACTACCTAAATGGCTAGTTCCTACATCGGTAAGGACTTAGGAATATGGAGCTTAAACGCATTACGCTGTTAAAATGCGGGTTCGCCAGTTTAGGGGGACGATGTTAAATTATGAACAAAGGCTTAAAAAACCTGGTCACAACTTTTGGTAAACTCCCCTCCTCCCACCAATAACGAGCTTATTAAAAGTTGTAACTATCTATCCAGCTGATTTTTTTTACTGTTGCTTATTTAATAGTTATACAACTTAAACAACAACAATGTCCTACAAACTGCGTGGTACATTAACTCGTTCCGACGCTCAGACATTTTTATTACCTGGTAACCCATTTAGCTACCAGAATCAAGAATTTTCGCCAATATAAAGTTGAGCGTCTCATCAAGATGAAGTTACATAAGGAAAATTAACTTGATAGTAATCAATTGTAAAAAAACTCCACGGATCCTGGACGATCAGAATAATAACTAGAATACGGATAAGTCTTTCACTCATAATTTAGAACGTAAAACTAATTAACTTGATAGTAATCAATTTGTAAAAATGTTCCACGGATCCTATCAGAAATATGACTAGTATAAGTCTTTCACTCATGATGTAGAACGTAAAATTAATAATTCTTTTGTTATTGTCTCATAACGTCATAACAAAGAGGCCAAATTAATTCCAACAATACGAGCAGTAGACGTATTTCGTTACGTTAATAATTAATAGTTATACAACTTAAACAGCAACAATGTCCTACAAATTGCGTGGTACATTAACTCGTTCCGACGGTCAGAAATTTTCATTACCTGGTAACCCAGTTAGCTACCAGAATCAAGAAGTCTCGTAAATATAAAAGTTAGGGGCTCATCAAGATGAGTCTCATCATCATTTTACTTAGGGAAAATTAACTTGATAATAATCAATTGTAAAAATGCTCCACGGATCCTGGGCTATCAGAAATATTACTAGTATAAGTCTTTCACTCATAATGCAGAACGTAAAACTAATAATTCTTTTGTTATTGTCTCGTAACGTCATAACAAAGAGGCCAAATTAATTCCAACAATACGAGCATTAGACGTATTTCGTTACGCTGTAATAAAAGAAGACATTGGAATGACGTGAAACTACATAATATTGTACGTCTGATGAGGGTTCGAAGCCTAGGCTGTCATATTATATCTCTTAGGTAAAAAAAGAATGTAATTAAATAGTATTAAATTGGTCAGGATCATAAATTAGATGAAAATTTGTTTTGACAATAGGTGTTATAACACATCTATTTTCTACGAGTATGTTTTATTTATCGTAAAAACTGTACACACACATCTACATCTAAGAAAATATCTGGTAATCTGGTATCTTGATAAAGTTTTTTTTTCCAAAATAAAAAACTGAAAAGTAAGGCCACGCGCAGTGTAGGGTTCTGTAGATCAAGCTGGCACTTTACCCTGATACGATATTGATATATTTATGGTAACATTATATAATATGATTACATTCTTAGAAGCACATTATTCATCAGGATGTTTTTTTCCGTTAATTCATTCCGTCTATTATTCAAAAAGATTTTCTAAAAGCTTATCTCTTGTGCGTCTATTATTTCCGAATGGCATTGTCCACCAATACTGAATTCGCAGTGACATACTCCAACGTATTATTTTCATGAAAAAGTGATATTTTTCAACAAAATCCCTATATTTAAACTAAAGTCATACTAGATGTGGATTTACAAACACACAACCAACAAACGCTTAGAAACTTAACTTGATAGTAAACTATTGTTTTTTTTTATTTATTGTAATTTTTTTTATTGTAAATTTGTTCCACGGATTCCGGGCTATATTAGTTATATGAAAAAGGAATATTACAACCCGTTACACTTTTGTTTTAAAATTCCAGCTATAAAAATGCAATTTCGCAGTTCTTAGAAAAGTACTGCGAAATTGTAAATATTATAATACTAAATATTTTTGTCTTAACTATTTAAGTGAAGGAAATGGAGGAAAAGTTAGAGATATAAAATTCCCTAGAATAGAGCCTAGAGCGCCTTAGAGCGACACTGGGAACGGGGAGTGACAACAAATCGGTTTCTCAAAAAGTTGCTTAGTTCTCACTCTTCCAGATGATTTATAAATTTTCAGCTTTTTTAACCGACTTTAAAAAATGGAGGAGGTTATCAATTCGTCGGAATCTTTTGTAATGTTCACGCAGTTTGACACACAAAGGTGCCAGTCTGTATGTACGCGTTACGACTATAACTAAAACCCAAAACCAAACCAAAGTCTTCCGTAATACTTTGTTGTCTTTGTTGAAAAGTTGTCTCAAAATTAACTACTATCTATCCCAACCTTGTAAAGTATATTTCCCAAACTTCTGCTTATCAGGGTTGACAAGAAATAGAAGTTCCGTGTTTATAAAAGTAATATCATAAAGATATCACGCCTCGTTACCATGTCCCAATTTACCGAAACAACAACGTTAAGGTTGGCCGGAAATTTCGAACAAACTTCGATAAAATCTTATAGACGCCTCAACATAAGGCTGCGTAGATTATGTTTCGTAACCAGCTCACTGTTTTCGAACAATGAGTATGTCGGCGCGAGTAAGTTGATTTGATCAACTATTTGATTAAATTATTTTGTTACCTAAGTTTTAAGTATCTTATTAAAATTAGATTATGATATAGTGTAAACTTTGATTAGTACTTAACTACCTTAGTGCAGAGCATCAATGATTTAGTACTAACTAAAGAGAAAACTCTAAGTCTATTTAATTTCTTAAAAATTCTACGCTAATGTACGTCTTCATATAGTGTCCAGATTTCGTCTTCATATAGTAACCACATTTTTTTTCTACTGTTGCTTAATTAATAGTTATACAACTTAACAGCCACAATATCTTGCAAATTGCGTGGTAGATTGTCTTGTTCCAACGCTCAGGAATTCGCTCGCTACCTGACGCTGATTACCTGGTAACCAAGTTAGCTACCAGTATCAAGAATTTTGAAGAAGAAGAAGAAGAAATTAAATATCACGTGTCTCAAACGGTGAAGGAAAACATCGTGAGGAAACCTGCATATCACAGATTTTTTTTCAATTCTCTGCGTGTCTCTGCGTGTCTGTTAAGAGTCTGAAGATATTTAGTATTTACTGAACGGACTCTCTATTCAGATTTTATTTTACTCGTAGATATGCTATTAGAGAATTTCCGAGAAACAGCGTTCAGTAAATAATAATTTATTCTGGAATCTAAATTTGATTTCAACAAAATTCTTACACTAGAGATTATTTTACTAAAACTATATTTGCTTGTGTATAAAGGAATTTGCATCTGTGGAACAAATTTACAAGTGATTACTATTTATTTAATTTTCCGTGAGTAGCTTCATCTTGAAGAGAAGCTCAACTTTTTTATTTACGAAAATTCTTGATCATCATCATCATCATCATCATCATCATCATCATCATCATCATCATCATCAACCCATATTCGGCTCACTGCTGAGCTCGAGTCTCCCCTCAGAATGAGAGGGGTTAGGCCAATAGTCCAACACGCTGGCCCAATGCGGATCGGCAGACTTCACACACGCAGAGAATTAAGAAAATTCTCTGGTATGCAGGTATCCTAACGATGTTTTCCTTCACCGTTTGAGACACGTGATATGTAATTTCTTAAAATACACACAACTGAAAAGTTGGAAAAGTGCATGCCTCGGACCGGATTCGAACCCACACCCTCCAGAATGGGAGGCAGAGGTCATATCCACTAGGCTATAACGGCTCTTAGGCTATCACGGTATCAGGGTATTTTACGTAACTAATATAAAATACCTAAATGATTCAAAATCAAAAATAACGTAAGCAGTTAACGAAAACTTCATCAATGCAATTTTTCAACTTCATTAATGAAGTATTTACTCTTAATTTATAAAACGAAGATTTTTCTTCCAGCCCCGCTCGGATCGCTCGCTAGTTTATCGGGAGAGTCAGTCTTGGATGGACGTAACATCACATTTTTTGGCATACGAGTATTTACGTTGGTTACGCTACGCTGAAGTTTTATAATAGTTTACTTGATTACTATGTTTTCGTGACTATTATATTTGTAAGTGAAGTGCTTAGAAAGAGACTAAACAATAAACATGTTTTTCTTAATACTGGGCCTTGTATTCATCGCAAGTAAGTTCTATAGATGCTTACATTTTTGGAAACTTAACTTTAAGTCTATGTACGTTGTGCATAGATTTAAAGTAGTTTTTTACACATTCATTATATTTGAAGTAATGTTTCAATATGAAATCTTATGAGAATACTTGCAAAGTTTCTTATTTGTCACTTAGTTTTTAAGAATACTAAATTAAAAAATATATGTATAATTTATCATAATGCATTGTAAAAATACTTAAAAATAATAAAAGATAGGCTAAATTACTTATGTAAATTACTTAAATACCCGTTGGGTAAAAAATACTTAAATAACTGTTGGGTAATTGTTGTTGTATTGGCTCTATAAAAGTAATAAAAAGAAATATTAGCCTGGAACAGATACACAAAATTTTAATTATTACATAACAATTGATAAATTATAATTACATAAATTGATACCATAATTAATTATTTTATAATACAATAACAGTAATAAATAGTGTCTCAAACGGTGAAGGAAAACATCGTGAGGAAACCTGGATACCAGAGATTTTTTTTAATTCACTGCGTGTGTGAAGTCTGCCAATCCGCAATGGGCCAGCGTGGTGGATTGGTGGATTATTTGCCTAACTCGAGCTCAGCAATGAGCCAAATATGAGTTGATAATGATCAATTAATGTCTCTTAGAGTGATCCGTCTGAAAAGCAAGTGTCTCGAGGGGCTTAATGACAGTTTCAGTGAACTGTGAAGCTATTTGTCGGCAGTAAAAAAAACGGAACGAGAGTTATTTTGTGATTTCCCAAAAGAGATACCATCAGATTCTTTACAATCTTTTGTTATGCGAACAAGGACAAAGTATTATTTACTTATAAGTGCTGTAAGTAATATAATGTAATATTTTTATGCTTTGATTGTTATGTTAATATATAAGTTATGTTAATTTATTTTTTTATAACATTAACATAAAATGCACGTCAATTTATACTCAAACACCCTTGTAATTCACTAACATCTATATAATTAACCTAATTGTTTTTATATTTATTTGTTCATATTTATTTAAGTAAGTAAAGATGTCCCAAAAAAATGTTTATAAGTACTTTTCATTTAATTTGTTAATATTTAAAATAAAATAGGTGCTCCTACCGGGATCATGATAAAACATAATATTATTATTACAAGAATAATATTATATTAATAAGTCAATCTACTCTGAAACAAAACTAATTTATTTCTTATGTCTAGAAATAGAAAAAGTGTTATTCTTTTAGCCTTATTTCCAGGAAGACGATCGGAGAAAGTATTGCGTTATAACGAAGCTCTATAAAATGCTAATACTTCTATTCAAATTATTATCACTTGCTTACTTATTTAACATCCTATTAATTTTATAAACGCGAAAGTTTGTATGGATGTATTTTTAACCGACTTCCAAAAAGGAGGAGGTTCTACGTTCGGCTGTATGAATGTTTTTTTTTGTTTGGATGTTTGTTACTTTTTAACACCGCTACTACTCAAGCAATTTGGCTGATTAGAATAGAAATAGATTTTATTTTGGATTAACACATAGGCTACTTTTTATCATGAAAAAATCCATAAATTCACGAGATTTGCGAAAATTGATGATTTTATATGGTATGAATTTTTATTACAAGAGTAACACGAAGAGAAAGATCACGTCTCGGTTACTGAACCAAATCACCTAAAATTTGAAGTAGAGATAGATTGTAGTCTGGATTAACACATAGGCTCATCCCGGAAAAATCCATGGTTCCCGCGGGATTTGTGAAAAACTGAATTCCACGCGGACGAAGTCGCGGGCGTCCACTAGTTCGTAATATTATTATTATATTTATATTATTATGCTCATCGTTTTCTAACATTTATAATAATAATATAATAATTTTTAATAAAGGTAGCACCCAGTATACATAATAATATATAATTAATTATTAATAATAATACAAATATAAATATAAAACCTACATGCTAACTGGGAAGGTTAGGTTAGGTTAGGTTAGGTTAGGTTAGGTTAGGTTAGGTTAGGTTAGGTTAGGTTAGGTTAGTAAGATTCTTCCCAGGCGTCATTCTAGTCTGGAGTATAAAACCATTTTTTATTATTTTCTTGATGCACAGATAGCCAAGTAAACAAAGGGCTGGGCATCCCGTCACAAACTGTCCTGAAGATACTGTTACGCGCTGTTCGGAGTCTCCCCAGAAAGAAGCCACGCGTGTTCTTATAACAGCATAAAAGTCAGGCAGAGACGACACGGCAAACATGCCAGAGCAAAACCTAGACAGACCTATCAAGATACGAAATGCAAGCATGTTACATCGAATCGAAAGTGCTCTCCTTTCCCTCTCAATGTCACAGTCGTCCCTCGGTTTTTATCGAGTATATGTCCCAGATATTAAAATTTGATACAACGCGAACGCTGTCTCATTCAATGTTACTTCTGATATCCTCTCCGGACCTTTGCCTGCGCGGAATACCATCATTTCAGACTTTTTTACATTAAATTTCAGTCCGTGGCCATTATCATAATGCTCACACACTGAAATTAGTTTTCTTAGGCCTTTGATAGAGGAGCTGAAAATTACCATGTCATCCGTATAACTAAGACTGTTAAAACAAGTACCTCCAATGTGACTTCCGACTTTCGTAGCTCTCAGTTTTTCTATCAAACTGTTGATATAAATATTAAATAGATACGGAGAGGTAATACTACCCTGGCGAACGCCGCATTCTAATTTATAACTATTGATGATAGATGTCGCCTCATTTTACGCTTTACGCTAATTATTTGATTTCCATACCAGTATCTCAACAGACCTACTTATTCATTAGGTATTAGTTAGAAACAACTGCGCCCAGAGATTTTCTTAGCCGGAAAATCATTTTAATGTATTTAATACAACCTGCATCCCGCGGCTTAGCCGCGGTTATATCGGTATAAAAGTAACCTGTATATGCTCTGTCAAACTATAATCTGTCTCGCAAAAATTCTTCCAGATCTTATTATCTATTATTTCGTGAGTTAGTAACAAATATCTATCCTTTCATCCAAGTTTTCGCATGGTTAGATAAACTATAAATATTACATTAAGTAATCAATCAATCAATAAAATCTTCCCCGATACAAAATCTGTCTGTAACAAGACTTGGAGACTTTTAGTTGACCGAAAACTAGTTACATAGCGAAAAAGTTTAACCTTGAGGTACTGAAACACGAAAACTTTTTCAATTATATGACCCTTCGCTGTCTCTATGATTTTCGTGGTGGATTACGATATTTAGGGTAGGTATACGCTATTTAGGGATTATTAGGGTACTACCTCACACGCGTGTTGCCAGATAGGTTAATTAATACCCTGTATTAATACATAGGCTACTCTTGGTTCTCGCGGGATTTTTGTGCTAAGCTAAATTCCAGGCGGACGAAATCGAGGTCGTCCGATAGTTTCTCAATAAAAAAACTGTATCTCAAAAGAACCCTATATTCTTTAGACGGCGGTGGTGCTCAGCTAAACGAAGATAGCTGCGACGCGAGTGAGCTGAAGAAATGCGTGGAGTCCACGCCGCGAACTCCTGTCGGGCTGCCGCGGACCAAGGAGGAGCTGGATGCACACTGCTTGTAAGTTATACTGTTGAAGTAAAATTATTTTTTTATTTATTAGTAGCTGACCGACGTCGGGTCTGGCATGAAGAAATGCGTCGCAATGCCATGCTGACTCCGGGGTCTTTGAGACCCCATCGTCCATTGGCTCTTTGAACTATGTGCCCCGCCCATTGCCACTTCAGCTTTGCAACTTGTTGAGCTATGTCGGTGACTTTGGTTCTTCTGCGGATCTCCTCATTTCTGATCAAGGGACAAGGAGCGAAAAGAGAAAATAACTTGTAGGGAGTCAAGAAGGCGTCCCGGGAACACGCAAAGAGCAAATACCGGGTTCGCCCTCCCTCGATTCGACCCAAATTACCGATAGTAGGTTGAAAGGGCCATGGGAGGTGGTGGGTTGTCCTCATTTCTGATTTGATCACGCAGAGATACTCCTAACATAGCTCGTTCCATCGCCCGCTGTGTGACTCTGAGCCTTCTTATGCGTCGCAATGCCATGCTGACTCCGGAGTCAAGAGGAGGTCGTTTAGTCCGTGCGAATCGGACACGCCCTGCCGAAATTGGCAGAAGTCTAGAAGGGATCCTCAGGAAAAAAAAAGTAGCTGACCTGGGGTGTGATACAGTTCGCGCGGCGAGAGTTTGGCTTTGACCGTTATTGCGCAGAAATCAGAAATTGGGTATCAACGGGCATTAGCGGGGTGCGGGGCGGGTGCGCGGTGCTCTGATTGGCGCTCCAGTCGTTACCTGCCTCTCGCACCGAAACGACGTACCGCGCACTCCTGTTGTACAATCACGTTCACAAATGAATTGCTATTTTCGTTAATTGTTGTCGATTGTTATTATTTGTTGAGTTTGTTTGTTTAAGTTTTTTTGTTAAATATTAATATTACCCCCTTTTGGTGTTGCAGATTATCCAGGGACACACTGTATTTAATAATTATTTTAAGTTTTCTTTTGTTCTTATGTACCAATTTTACATGTATCTTGGAATAAATAATTTTATTAAAAACAATTATTTAGAATTTTCATTGCTGTCTCTGTATAAACATTTTAAATATGTAAAATAACTATCAATAGTTTTAATAAATGAAGAAGTTTATCTACTTCGTATTATTTTCTAGCATTATTATCACTATACATGAATTTTGACCCACTCAAATATCCAACCTGGTACATAAAAAAGGAAAAGTATTGTGTGCGTGACAGTACCCATGCGCAGTAATCCCCTCCATCCGAAGGTCAAAGCCAAACTCTCGCCGCGCGAACTGTACAGCTATTTAACACTCGTCAACGAATATTTGCCTATAACTATTTTTTTCGAATTTGAACTTTATTTCTATGGGATGCCAAAAAATGTAATGATGCCATGGAAATGTAACTTTACAAATTGCAGGGGCTGACAACCCTAGACACTGACAACACTAAACATCAAATCAACTGAGAAATGTCATTTGCCTACTGTATTTCCACAAAGGGTTGTCATCTCCATTGATCTTGAATCTCCATTTCGTATATGTCAACTAACATACATCAAAGGCTAAATCACTAAGATTTAGCCTGCTGGAACGCATCATTCGATTCGATTGGGAATTCGCTTTGATTTTTTCAAAGGTATATTGAAAACTGAATAGCTAAAACAATATTTAGTTTTTCATAAATACCCCAGTAACCATGGATTTTTCCGAAATAAAAAGTATATGTTGCTTTATGACCTCCTCTACCTATCAGTGAATGTCTCGTTAAAATCGGTTCAGCCGTTCCAACCTTCTAGATTAGCCCGGACAAATAGCCAGACAGACATAAATTTTAAAACGAGTCTAATAAGCACTTGATAAAACATAGTTATTTTGAAATCGAATTCTAACTAATACTCAAGAACGGGCTCACCTATCTAAACCAATGTTTAGGCTTTTTTCAGACAAACTTTAGTAGATGGTTTAAGTGAAGTTTGCACAAAATCGGTCGAGCGGTTCTTTATCACATTTTTCGTAACAAATGAATTCAGGGGTAGGGTAGGGGTAGGAGTAGGGATAAGGAAGAAGTGTGCATAAAACAAAGCGAAGTTTGACCGGGTCCGCTAGTTATATATAAAAACGGTCAAAATATTACGTTTGTATTGGAGCTCCCTTAGATATTCGCCTTAATTTATCCTGTTTTAAAGTTTTTCTTGTTATAAAAATACCTTCTCAGTGAAACCCTACCTTCAACTGTCTAAGTATCACGGTTCATGGGATACAATGCAGTGACTGACGGACCGACGGACAGGACATACGAACAGACAGCGAAGTTTTAGTAATAGGATCCAGTTTTATTTTTGGGTACGGAACCCTAAAAAGAGGACATTCTGTAAGAAAAAGCCCTCAGTTATCTATACCTACTAATATTATAAAGCTGAAGAGTTCGTTTGTTTGCTTGAACGCGCTAATCTCAGGAACTACTGGTCCGATTTGAAAAACTCTTTCAGTGTTAGATAGCCCAATTATCGAGGAAGGCTATAAACTACATATTAATATTATCCTATAATATTCCTACGGGGGAGGAAAACATGCGGCTGAAACCGCGTGGCGTCAGCTAATATAGTAAATTTAATCAATATTATCCTCATAGGAAAAAAATCGCTTGCATTATTTAAAACCACCTCTTCTCATGACTTCCTATAGTCAGCACCGCATCGCATGAATTGTATTTTTAAATGTATTAAAAAAAAAACATAATAAGTATAAATATTTTAAATTGTTCAATGTACAAAGAATTCCACTGGTAGTAGAGTTCTTTCATTTGCATGACCTAAAGCTTTATTGTGATGCTATAAACAGCCTACGTTTATTCAGCATGGCTTGATTTACTCTGCAAAACAATTCAAGCGAATTCAATAGACGTAGGTCGAACCGACAAGGCTGCCATTGATTTTATTTTTTAAAGATAGCTGTGTACTTTTCTTTTCTTTAACGCTGTCGGATTAGAAAAGCATAATGTTTTTAGGGTTCAGTACTTAAAAATGAAATCCTAATAGGATCATTTTGCTGTGCGTCTATCTGTCAAGGCCCTTCTAAGGTACCGAGATGAAATTAAAACCTCAGGTTTAAAATCCGTTGAAGTTTTGAAAAATTCAAATTTTAATTTATCGTAAAAAAAATAGATACGGTCGTATAAACCGCAAAAAACTTATATTTGACAGTCTGAAGGTTATCAAATTTTACTTTTTGTTAACGTTAACCTAGAACTATGAAATTTGGCAGTAATACCATCTTATACTACACTGGCGCCCGCGACTTCGTGCGCCCTTAGACTTCCTTAAACCAATCTTCCGTCCGGCGAAAATTCCTGCAATATTATGAGCTACCCATCTGTCGTCATCTTTCTACGTCATGCGGTTTTTAAGATTTCATGATGTGAAGTGTCTGTCAGTGATTTTAAATAAACTGTTTTTTTAACTGCTTATAGCTAAGCGTGAACTGAGCTTTCGCTTTTATTTAATTAGATTCTGAAGTAATACATTTGTGATTAAATCATAAAAGACATAATCTTTACTTAAAGTACGTAATCAAACACCTACCTATAAATTTGTACGGAACCCTCGGTGGGCGACTAAAACTCGCGCTTGTCCAATTATTCTAATATCTGTTCGACTTGGTACACAGAGCTTACCACACCGGAATGTCGTGCATGGACACATGGATCAAGCGCTGCCTGCCCACCGATGGGCAGAAGCTGGTGCAGCAGCAGATCGGAGGGGCGAGGGCTCTCATGCGATTCCTTTGCACTAATGACACAGCTCTACGTAGAGGTAAGGTTTTACCCTTGATTCTCCATTTAGGTCGGTGGTGCAGGAGGGCCCAAACTCTTCACAAGGAGATCAGCAAACGCTTCTGGGAGGCAACAGGCTACCATCGGGCAGGCAGCTTTATCCCGCGACGCAATTGATAATTAAATTGCAATTCAACGCGAAAATTCTGCCTGCGTGATCCACCCTACCAAGGGCGACAAAATTAATAAGTATTTTTAAGTATTCGTTTTAATTTATTTTAATTATATAGATTTAGTTAATTTATTTTAATGTTTGCCTATTTAATCGTATTATTTGTGTTTTAATGAAACCTTACTTACTCGCAATAGACCAAATTTATTTATTTTATAGGATTACCAACAGCTATAGCACATATTAATATTATTACAAATAAATGTAAAGGTTAATTACAATGCACAACTAATTACAGGCTATCACGACCTTTACTGAATATAATTATGTACAATGCTTTGTCAAATCCCAAATTAATATACCTATATGTATATACAATACAAATTCAGATATAGACAATGTCAATTCTGCTTTTATTAAATTCTGGATTGGTTGAAATTTGTCTATTTCTCTACACGAAATGTCGTCGGTTGCATGTAAGTTTATATTGGACTCGAACCTGAAACCTCACGATCTCAAGCAGAACAGAAAATAGGACTAATGAAGTAACTATTGATTTACATAATTAGTATATTTCTATAGGTGTAAAATTTTAATTACTTATTATTCCATAGCAGAAAGACTTATGCTCTATAATATAATAGAATATCTATGATCCTAGAGCTACAAAAACCATAGACCGTGATGGCAGAAAGACTTATGCTATATCTATGATCCCAGAGCTACAAAAACCATAGACAGTGAGAGAGATATGTGGCCCAGAAAAATAGGAAACCAAATACGAAATGCACTAATAAAGGCAACGGCATCAGAGAGGTCAACACAAAAACGGATTTCTTTTTAATCTTATTTGGGCCAGGAAGTCGCATTACTATTTCGAAAATGAAATCAAGGTTCTACGAAGTTCACTAAATGCTTGCTTAAAACACAAAATAAAAGTTTTACTGTAATATATTGCCACGATGCGGGTTTTCGCATTATCTTAGCTGACCCAAAGCATATTTCAATTCATAACGGATAAGTTTTTCCTGGCGCATTTCCAAAATTTTGCCATTTCTTTAAATCTGCATTTTATTTAGTTGTTTTTGTTTTAAAATCTAACAAATGTAACGCTCACTGTGAAGTAGGAATTCCATAGAGTTGTAGAGTGTAGAGAAAGGCATGCATTGTAGAATGACAAAGCAAAAATTATATCTTTACATCAAAAATATATGCATAAAAGTTAAACTTAGAAACGAGTGTAGGATGGTCTCTACGCTGAAATACATTTCATGTTAGATATTGTTGTGAAATGGCAAAGCAAAAGTTTTCATTTAAAAATAAAATATTTCATTTATGTAGTACTTACCTAATAATTATAAACCTGGATATCATGGAATTTCTAAAACGACTTCTAGCTTTTCTATTTTAGGGAACGCACCCTTTCAAAAGTTGATATCAATTTATTATTGTGTGCTAGTGATTATCCAGTGACGTAGCATACCATGGAGGGACCCTGTACCAAAATTATTTGGGGACCCAAATGAAGGGAAAATATTTCTTACAAAAGGGGAGTGTTAATTAACTGTCAAAGGCGCCTTTAACCCTACATACAACGATCACAAGCCCGTGACTCCACTCAACGCCTTTCTTTGCCATTCTAGGCTCTTATTTTGGTTACAGTTTGATTTGTTAATTAAGTATCTAATATACAGTAGAAAGAGGGTTTAAGACATCACCAGAAGGTTACATTACAAATTCATTTTGCAGAAGGTAAATGTAAAGTTGAAGTTAAATACGTATAACTTCAGGTACCTACTGTGCAACCTCTGCACAGACTAGATACATAATAGAGTAAGATCTTAGCGCTATCTGACATAGCTTATTTTCACAAAGATGAAACCTTAGGTTTTCAGTAGCGTCTCATGTGCTTTAAATATCTGCGTCTTTGTGGAGGCACACGAGGCACGAGTACACGAGGCTCTACAAGTTGCGAAAAGCCGAGCCACATGTCGCGATATCGTTAAGGAGCAAGCTTGTGTTAGGGGTCGCGACCCTCAGTAATGAGGAATGTGACGCAAGGAGGGGAGGTCTTTGTGGAGATTTGCTCTGTGACACCTTGGCATGTATCAGGTGAGAAAAGTAATTGAAAAAATGTTGAATTTGGTTGATTTTTATATATTGAAGGATATTATTCTGAATCAGTATCAAAAGTTGCATTTTGAGGGTCACGTCACGGACGTAGTTCGACATACATTACTGTCCCTGTTATTTACAATTTAAAAATAGTAAACGTTATGTTGTGTTCTACAAAACTGTTTTAAAGTGTTTAGCTGTGTTTAGTGGATGTGCATAAACGTTTGTAGCGGAATAGCGATAATACTTTTAATACAATTATTAAAATCAGCTGATCGTGGCAGCAAACAGCTGTTTATTTATTTGCGTACCGTCAACGTTGCGATATTGACACTTCAGTGTTACACACTCGCGATTTACTATTTATGAACATTATTATTATAATTTTGTCATCGTGTCGTGCCGCAGCGAGATTTACCTGGACTGGATTTAACTTTATTTATTTTTAATCAATATTCAATTATAAAGTGGCGCCATCTTACAGTGGTGTTACTGTACTCTTTGTACAGTGAACAGTTTGGATCACAGCGTCATGGCTAAAAACTGTACTCATTGCGGTCGATTCGTAAGTTCAGCAGAGGGCGCTAAGTGTCTTAAATGCACTTCGATATATCATCGTGAATGTGCAAAACTGAGCCCTACTGGGAATGTTCCGAAAAAGTGGGTTTGCTTGCCATGTAATAAATGTAAGCCTAAACCTGCTGCAAGCTCCTCTGTACCCATAGATTCACCAAAACCTCAACAAACTATGAATGATCAGCCATTTGCCTCATCTCCTGTGGGCCATATGAATTTAGTTGGTAATACGACGGACGTTGAATCGACAAACAGTATCGTAGTCGAGCTCAGGCTTTTGAGATCTGAAATGGCCAGTTTCAGGAATGAGATTGCGCAACTTAATGTCACCTTATCAGAGTACAAGAGCAGAATGGATAATGTTGAGGACAGGTTGTCGCAGCTTGAGGAACAATCTCGGTCTCGTGATTCTTCAGGAGGGGATGATTTAAACATGTTAGCTAAGCTGCAAGATCAGATTAATGAAAGAGACCAGGAGCTCCTGTTGAACGATGTTGAAATTTCCGGATTACAGGAGCTTCCGGGAGAAAATTTACTTAATTTAACAAGTCTATTGTCCAGAAAACTGGGTGTAGAGATTGACGATCGGGACATAGTCTCGGCGCAGCGCTCGGGCCCGCGGCGCGCGGCGGTGGAGGGCGCGGACGGCGCGGTGCAGCAGCGGCCGCGAACCGTGGTCGTGCGTCTCGCTCGGCGCGCGGTGCGTGACCACTTGCTGCGAGCGGCGCGAGTCCGCCGCGGCGCTGACTCATCGGGGGTAGTGTCGGGTGCTGAGCCGCGACGCTTCTATGTTAATGAGCACTTGACGCGGACGAATAGACTGTTATTTTACAAGGCCCGTGAAGAAAGTCGTAAGAGAAATTGGAAGTTCGTGTGGACAAAAGAAGGCCGTATTTTTATACGTAAGAGTAGCACTGCGCCTGTGTATCGGGTTCGGTCAGACGATGATATTAGTAGATTTTTTTCATTGCCTTAATTTTGTATTGTATGATTAGACTACATTTTAAGTGTTTCATTAAATTCTGCTATACTTTTATATTGCCTACCTGCCAGCAACCTTTTTACTTTGACCTTGCAATGTATCTTAATTTATTTCTTTTTGTAATTTTACTAGCGTTTAAAAATGTTTTTACATTGATTTTGTTTTATACCTTTTATAATAATTATTTAAAAGCAATATTATATCTTATTATGAGTATTATTAGTAAGTATGATGTTGTAAAATTAACAATTTATTTAATGGATATATCTTACACTACTATACTGCATTCAATAACTTATATAATAATCTATTACACACGTAAATACCTACTATATGTTTATAATTTTAAAATTCAATAGTAATAAATTTTTAAAAATTGGATTTCTTAACGCTGGGTCTCTTGGCTCAAAGCACGATGAGTTCGTGGTAGCTATGGACCGTTTCCAGGTCGATATCATGGCTATTAATGAAACATGGCTACGTGCTGGTGAAGAAGGTCGAGCTCCTTCGGTGCCTGGGTATAAACTGTTGCATATTCCGCGCCCTGTCACTGTGCGCGATGGTCGCGGCGGAGGCGTTGCATTTTATATAAAAAAAGGTCTCAGGTACAAAACATGTATTTTTCCCCGGCATGAAACAGTGGAACAAATGTGGGTTAGTCTAAGTGTAAACACTCGTAAAATTGCTATAGGTACTGCGTATAGACCCCAATGGTTGAATATTGATTTATTTTTGGATGTTTTGACAGATAGTATTCAATCTTTGTCGAGCTACGATGACGTTATCTTGTTGGGGGATTTTAATACAAATTTATTAAATACAAATGATCTAAAAACCATTAAACTAAACACTTTTTTTAACTACTTACATTTAACACAACTAATATCTTCTCCAACGCATTTTACCGATACTAGTGAGACGTTAATAGACACCATATCGACTAATCTTCAAGTTAAAAATGTTAATGTGAGTCGTATTCCTTCATTAGGCAATCATGCATTCCTTGATTGTATTTTGAATATTAAAAGAGACAAAATCTCGCCTAAGTTTATTGAGTATAGACCACTTAAGAGTGTGTGCCTAGATAATTTTAATAAAGATCTTGGGAATATTCCGTGGAACCATATTTCATCCTTAAGTTGTGTTAATCAGATGGTTTCTTATTTTAATAATTCGGTCCTAGAATTATTTGATAAACATGCTCCTAGCAGGTCTAAACTGATTAAGGAACATTGCTATCCGTGGATTACGAACAACGTAAAATTTATGATGAGTTTAAGGGACGACGCACATTCACAATGGTGTAAAGTTAAATCAGAGTCTAATAAAATATTTTACCATCAATACAAACATTTAGTAATAGAAGCCATTCATAATGAGAAAAGCGCTTATTTTAAAAATTATATTATAAATAAAATTAAGTATCCTAAGGTGATGTGGCGTAATTTAAAGACTACCATCCTGCCTAAGAAATCTCTTTCATTACCGGCACATTTTTCTGACGCCGAGGCATTAAATGCACACTTTCTTGTCGTTCCAGGGGCAAACATTACCTCTTTTTCTCTACTCACTTATTTTGAGTTTAATTTTCTTTATAATAATGCTTTCTCCCTTTGTACTATTTCTGATATTGATTTATTAAAAATACTTAAAAAACTTCATTCAAATGCGGAAGGGGCCGATAAAATCTCACTTGATATGCTTCTAATGACCCTCCCACATAGTGTGGATGCAATTAGAAACATTGTAAATGCTTCTATTACAACCTCTATCTTTCCAGATAGTTGGAAAGCAGCATTAATTCGTCCGCTACCAAAAGTTTCAGACCCCCTTATATCAAAAGACCTGCGGCCAATCAGCATTCTACCCTGTTTCTCTAAAATACTGGAAAAGATAGTACATTCGCAAGTATTGGCTTATCTTGAGAAGCAGCAAATTTTGCCTGAACATCAATCTGGTTTTAGGGCTGGTCGTGGAACGGTGACGGCATTATTGGATGTTACTGATAATATTCTTTCTGCCCAAGATAAAGGGATGTGCACTATTCTTGTACTCCTAGACTTTTCGCGTGCTTTTGACTGTATCAACATTGCACTCCTGCTATCCAAACTATCCTATTATGGGTTTAATGTTAATGCTGTTAAATGGTTTGATAGCTATTTAAGTCATCGAACACAGTCTGTAGAATTAGTGCATCAGGATGGAAGGAAGTACAGATCGTCGGCAGCAGTAGTCTCCAGAGGTGTACCGCAAGGTTCTGTTTTGGGTCCCTTACTTTTTATTTTATATTGTGCGGACATAATTAAAAAAATTAAACATTGCAAGTATCACTTGTATGCCGACGACTTACAGTTGTATTACTCTTGTAGGCCCGAAAAGGTTCAAGACGCTGTAGCATTAATTAATGAAGACCTTGACCGAATTTCACATTGGTCTGATAGTAATTCTTTAGTACTCAATCCTTCTAAGTCCAAGTACATTTTGTTTGGTTCGAATAAACAATTAAGTAATGTTGAACCTGAGCTTTTAAACATATGTATTAGAGGCAACCGATTAGAAAGAGTTCTTCAGGCGCGTAATTTGGGTTTGCTAATGGACTCTGGGCTTAGATTTGAACAGCATGTGGCTGAGGTGGTACGCAATTGTTTCTATAGACTAAAAGTAATTTATAAGGTCCGCATGTACCTCTCGCAGGAGCTGCGTATTCAGCTAGTTGAGGCATTAGTCCTTTCGAAGCTTAATTATGCAGATATTGTTTTTGGCCCCCGACTTCTTTGTAGAACTAAGCGCCTCATACAGCGTGTGCAAAACTCTTGTGCACGCTTCTGTTTTAATATTCCTCCAAGAAATCGTATTACACCATACCTGAATAATTCTAGACTATTAAAAATGAGATCTAGAAGAAAATTACATCTGGCTGGTTTACTTTTCGGTTTGTTAAAACAAGGTAAACCATTATATCTTCTGAATAAATTAAATTGGGTGGGTGAGAGTGGGACGGGTCATCGAAGCTGTCGCAATCAGTTTCGTGTTCCACCTCATCGTACTGCCGCGTTCAGAGGATCGTTTACCTACTCCGCCACTAAATGTTGGAATAATATCCCCCCTCCAATAAAAAAAGTCAAAAGCATATATACTTTTAAAAAACTGCTGAAACGATTTCTTATTGACAGACAGTTCGAATTCCAAGATCATGTGGCGGAGTTTTCATTTTTGTAATTTTAATTTATTTTGTTATATAATATAATATGTAGGACGGCGCAGCTTGAGTGCTTTATGATACCTACCATTTTAATAACTTATATACATATATTTATATAATAAAGGTATGATTTAATAGTTTATGTATTATTTTTTTATATATTTAATTTTCAATTAATATCGAATTTATATGTTTAATATGTTGTTACATTATATATTTAATAACAAGTATTTAGTTATCTATAAATTAGTAAAAAGAGTTATTAACAAAAAAAAAAAAGTATACATAATTATATTGCAGGTAATTTTTATTTGTATCATTAATTTTGTTTTTCATCGTTATGTTTAAGTTTTCTGTTTTTTTTTTTTTTTAAATCAATGTGTCTACCTAGTTAGTTTTAATTAGTTCTTAATAATTGTATTCAATAGTTTACGTAAACTGTTGAACTGTGTGCGTGGCGGCACCTGAACTGGGTCCTAACTGAAAATCAGTGCTGCATACTTTTTTTATTGAAAGTATGCGGCAAAATGCTGAGTTGGGGCCTTTTTCTAGGTTGTGCCACATATTACAGGGCATTCTTTAGTGCTCCACTGTTTGAGTGGACGTTAAGCCATAATGTTATAATTTAGATTTAATGTGATATGTGGCATTACTTAAAAATAAAGATCTTTCTTTCTTTCTTTCTTTCAAGTGTCAGACACTTTTCATTGACCAGAACTTTTGTCAGCCACTTTAAAGCTCCACTAACGGCAGATGTTACGCGATTACTCGACGACGCCTAAACCGATTTGAATAATTCTTATTTTGATTGAAAGGGTATATACTGAGGTATGACAATGGTCATCATGTCATGAACCTGATGCTGGGATCCCGATAGCCGGAACATTAAAAGATCGATCAAGTAATCGAATTCTCTGTGTAACAGACTAAACTATGTATTGTATAATTAGTGTGTAAAAATTACACTATATTACGATTCAAATGTTTATTTGGGTGTAGTGTAAGGAAAGAAAAAATATTGATTGGTGTGATATTAGTCCATAAGTTAGTAATTGGTCTGTAAAGCGCCACTGTATTCTGCTCTGTACCGACGTCTGTAATTACTTTATCATTATCGTAACCCAGAAATTAATATTATCTACTATTATTATAGCGTCTGACATAAGATTACTGCCATTTGGCTAGAATGTGTACAATAATAGTTTACACATACACATAATTATACAATGGTTCTCCCTACCTCTCTCATCCACAACAATTAACCAAAACAATAAATTTGGATTACTTTGTTTAGATTTTCTGAAGGAGACGAGTTGCTGGGCGATAGTATCGCCGGATTGGTCTCGCTGCGTCGACGAGTTGCAGCTAGCCGTGCGTGACATATCCGAGCGCTCGCACCAAATCGTTTACTTCAATAAGAACTCGGAACTTTGCTGGTAAAATATTAAATTAATCATTTTCAATCACAGGCTTTTAATGATTCGCGGTTTCACTAGCATAATTCCCATTAAAAAAGAAATAAATAACATATATGCTGCAAAGATGGTTCAGAGAAAAAATAACAGTTATTCGAAAATTGCTTTATACTGTTCTCGCAGCGCACGTGACGAGTTCGTGTCGTGCGTGTCGCTGGCAGGACGCGCGTGCTCGCTGGCGGCCGGCACTCTGCTGCGGCGCATGGCGTGGGTGCTGGCGCAGGATGTGGCGGCGTGTAGCGCGCAGACGAGGGCTCACTGCGCTGCGCCTTTGCCACCATTGCCTGCGGTTACTGCGCCATTGCTCACCGCCATCTCAGGAGCCCTCCTTTACCCGCCTCGACTGTAAGAATTAATGGTGCGTGTCGCTGGCGGGACGTGCGTGCTCACTGCTGCGGCGCATGGCGTGGGTGCTGGCGCAGGACGTGGTGGTGTGCAGTGCGCAGACGAGGGCTGACTGCGCTGCGCCCTTTCCGCCATTTCCCGCGCTCGCTGCGCCATTAATTATTATGATTTCTTGCTCTCACAGAACTTCGATTATAAATCAATACAACTAATATTACTTTTTATACGAACAGGATCAAAATGTTCAAGCTCGACCTCCGTGGCGCAGTGATATCCCCGGCTGGGCCGATTGAAGTTTTCTTAATTGGGCCAGGTCTGGCTGGTGCGAGGCTTTGGCCGTGGCTAGTTACCACCCTACCGATAAAGACGTACCGCCAAGTGATTTAGCGTTCCGGTACGATGTCGTGTAGAAACCGTAAGGGGTGTGGATTTTCATCCTCCTAACAAGTTAGCCCGCTTCCATCTTAGATTGTATCATCACTTACCATCAGGTGAGATTGTAGTCAAGGGCTAACTTGAAAAGATAAAAAAAAGATAAAAAAAGCTTTAAATAGTTTTCAAATATAAAAATCCAATTTATTTACCGGCGCCATCGAAAAAAAAACGCTACGAACGTTGTCTACGTAATGATATCCGATACGATAAATCATAAAACTGACACACAGTTGTTATATCGCTGGTTTTCCGCTGTGTTTTACGCTGGACATGTGTCGTAAAATATATGTATAATGCATTTTTTAAGAAATAAAGATGTATTTTATTTTTTATTTTACCATATTACTCAAACGAAAATAACTTTAAATGCTGTTAATATTGTTTGATAGTAACTTGTAAGAAAGAACTATTTATGTAGTTCTGCCCCTGTAGCCATGTGGCACGTCGATTCTCTTTCTACTATCGCAAACGCTTCGAAAACTAGAAAAATTTATGGGTATGTCAGATCTTGATCACGTGGCCTGTCGATAGCAAATGTCATATCCATACATTTTTTAGTTTTCGAAGCGTTTGCGATCGTAGAAAGAGAATCGAACTGACTTGTAAATTTAAAATCAGCCCTAATTACTCCTATGTTACATGGTTTTATTACTGAACTAAATGAAACTAAAAATGTTGAATTTCCTTGTAGCATTAGGAAATGGAATATGGCTGTAATGAAAATGGAATGTAAGTGATGAAAAGTGAAATTCAGACAAAAATTTTCGGTGTGACATGTAAGTAATATTGTCAAATAGGTAGCGAGGCAATCTAGTTGGAAAGGTGTAGGAATAAAAGCCTTTCCAAGCGAGAATGACATTGTCACGCCGTATATTAAAATTCAATTCTATAGCGACGCGCGACTTCATGCTTTCATAACGATAATCGGTTAGAACCATACCAATCCAAAAACAAGTCTTTGCCTGTCTGATAACTACGGATGATATATTGTTTTATCCTGAAAAACATAATCTTCATATTATTCATTCATTCATTATCAACCCATATTCGTCTTACTGCTGAGCTCGTGTCTCCTCTCAGAAAGAGAGAGGTTAGACCAATAAATCTACCAATGCGGATCGTCAGACTTCACACAAACAGAGAATCTAGAAAATTCTCTGGTTGGTTTGCAGGTCTCCTCACGATGTTTTTCCTTCACCGTTTGAGACACGTGATATTTAATTTCTTAAAATGCACACAACTGAGGTGCTTTTTAAGTTGGAGGTGGGTTCGAATCCGGTCCGGTCCACACCCTCCGGAATCGGAGGCACAGGTCATATCCACTGGGCTATCACGGCATTGATTTATATACGTATTAAATTTACAAATTTCTTTCTCCAGTACAAGTCCATTAAGATCCGTCAAGAGAGACAGTACATTTTAGCATTTCTAAGGCCACTTCACATGAAAAAAAATTAAAAAGCGTTTAAATATACTATTTCTAATACCCAAATTGAAAATGCAACACTACTTGAAAAACATTGAAAGTTTTTTTACCGTCCGTTAAAAATACTCTCGTGTGAATGAGGACTAAAAAGTGAGCATTTTGCAAATCAAATATTCATAATGTTAGTACAGCGATGATCGGCTAGGTGGTTTGCGCGCTTCACCCGGTTTAATAGAATTATTCAATTAATAAATCATCCATTAGCGGAACGTTGCAGCAATGCCAAAAATTAGATGGATTTTCAGGTGTCATGCTCGTATCGAACAAAGGATAGATCTGTCTGTCTGTAAGAGAATTGGTTTAGCACTAGGATAGCATTTACACAGTTTTGTAAAACTAATTCTATATCATGCATTTATGTTACGTTATACAGGATAAAAAGTAGTCTGTGTTAATCCAGGCTATAAATAGCTATTTTATTTACAAGTACGTAAAGTATTTCTTCTAATTCTATTTTTTAGAAATGTTGTTATCCACCGTGTTTAAATAATTATTAATTACAAGCGGACGCCCGCGACTTCGCGTGGAATTTAGTTTTTTACAAATCCCTTGGGAACTATTGATTTTTCCGGGATAAAAAGTAGCCCATGTGTTAAGGCTATAATATATCTTATTACCAAATTTCAGCTAATTCGGTTCAGTAGTTGAGGCGTGAAAGAGTAACAAACATTCATATCATCAAAATCATCAGTTTTCGCAAATCTCGGATAACTATGGATTTTTCCGGGATAAAAAGTAAAGTAAAATCTATTTCCATTCCAAATTTCAGCTAAATCGCTTCAGTAGTAGCAGCTTTATAGAGTGACAAACATCCGACAGAGAAATTTAATATTTAGATTCCTACCTATTATAGCCTGGATTAATACAAAGGCTACTTTTTATCCCGGAAAATCCATGGTTCCCGAGGTTTGCGAAAAACTAAATTCTACGCGGACGAAGTCGCCGGCGTCCGCTAGTAATACATATATAAAAGTGAAAATTAGTTGTCCGCTAAGAACGGATTTTGCGAAAGAACTAAGAAGTCTAAAGGTAGACAAATTGGCGGGCGTTCGCTAGTTTATTATAGTTATTCATACATATGTACCATATTGATTGGTATAATTCTAATATATAGGTTATAGGTTATAGGTAATATAGGTTCACAGAGTATTTTAAAAATTGTTCTGTCAATAGCCACTTTTGCTGTCAATTTATGGGAAAATTTAAAGCTTTATTATTGTAACAACAATCGGAGTTTTTAATAACCCCACTGGGAAGCAAAGGATTGAAACTGTGATGGAATAAATCAGAATGAAAATACCGGTATGTAATATTGTATGCCTAGTAAGAACACATTTTAAAAATATAGTTATATTGTTTTTACAGCAAGAGTTTTATTTCATTCCTTTCCTATTACTTTACCTCAATTGTTCCTTTTTTTATAAAAAGAGTATTCGCCATATTTTTTTTAAATATGACCAATATTCCCATTCCCCTCCAACTAGTCGGGAAAGACTGTATTAGGAGTGGGTACGACAATAGACCAACAGGGCGGAGTTCGAACCACTAGGTGATGAGTCCGACCGCTCTTACCGTTGAGCTATTGAGGCTATATTCCTTAACAAGAAAGATTTTTTTTACTTTCAAATTAGTCCTCAAATTATGCATATTGATTTCCAATTAATCTTTTTTAACATAAAAATGGAACCGACATCAAAGACGTATTTCAGTTATTTTTATTTTAACACAAAATAATTTTAAAATTGGTTAATAAATGACGAAGTTATAAAAAAACACATACTCATCGAAATTGGGAACCTTTTTTTTGAAGTCGGTTAATGGAACGTCTTGTTCGTTAGTGTTTAGAGTTGGATCTCGTTACGAGTACCTTACAAACGTAATTTAATTTCGACTACCCAATTCTAGTAGTTTCAAAACTATACAGCTTGATTTCTCTTAGCTATTTGGACCAGCGCAAACTTCTCGAAATTGTACAAAGGGAGGTAGGCCAATAAGTACTGCAAAGCACATAAATACCTAATCGAGAAACTGTAAAGTCTGCATAATCTTTCTTGAGGACGTGAAGTTTCATCAACATCCATACTTTGGAGGATCAAACAAAATATACTGCTTGGCGACTATAGGTTCTTATGATGAGCTATGACAAATATACTACCTACCTACTATGACGGCCGCGTGGCGTAGTGGGTAGTGACCCTGCTTTCTGCATCCACGGCCGTGGGTTCGATTCCCACAACTGGAAAATATTTGTGTGATGAGCATGAGTGTTTTCCAGCGTCTGTGTGTATTTATACATTATATAAGTATTTATATGTAGTATATAATTGTATATTAATATTATAATATCAACTATCTTAGCACCCATAACACAAGCTACTCTGTATGCTTACTTTGGGGCTAGATAGTGATGTGTATTGTTTAAGTATATTTATTTATTTATTTATTTTATTTATTTACTGTGACGTGACGTGGCAGCAGCGACTGTGATTGTACCAGCATTTTGTAGTAGGGGAAACACCTCGAGCAGGTCCTAGGACTTGTGACTTTGGGAGTAAGCTAAACAATTTATGATCAATAATTACAACACAAAACATTATTGGACAAAATCACTAACGCGACTGGTAGCGTGACGGTATCCACGCTGCCTAACAAACAAGTGAGCTAGTCATTAAGCTGTCGGTCCCGGCCATGATCGTAAAAGAGCTTAACATCACACTAACGCTAGTCACACATAGGTAATCAAATTTACCGTTCCTAAAGCGCGCTGCAGACTTAAGCCCTCATTCGCACAAGAATTTCATCAACGGACGTTAAAAAAGCGTTCAAATACAATACACGCATTCCCAAATTTATGTTCACACGACAGCGTTTTTATAACACGATGCTTTTTTTCAAGCAGTGTTGCTTGCAATTTTCAATTTTGCGCATTGGAAATAGACCTTCATTTAATTTCATAATGTATTTGAACCCTTCTTTAACGTCCGTTAAAAAAACTCTCGTGCGAATGAGGGCTAACTGTACTATACTGGCTAACTTGATCATGAGTGACTAGTGTAAGCCCGCTAACCTGCATTGGAACAGCCGGTGCGCTAAAGTCTCCATATCCCCTCTCCTATAAGGAGAAAGGCGGGACGATAAAATAGGTTAATAAAATGAAATGACTATAATAATATAGTCCTTTTCCAGATCGCTATTTATATGAGTCGGATAAATAATATTTTGTACATACCACTGAGTACTAAATACTGCAGAATAACATAGGCAGAAAAACAGAAAAACACGGAAAAGTACTTATAAAATATGCAAGCGTATATTTATCATATTTTCGAGGTTGTAAAATCTGAGCGTTTTAATTTGTATTACTTTGTTTATTTCATTTCAATATATAATTCCACGAAACACTCTCTAGTAATGAAATATTTATAATTTAAATATATTTTTTTTAACTGAGTTATGTGAAATGGAACATGGAATTTAATAAGTTTCAGTATATTTTTAACCCTCGATACAAAAAGAGAGGTGTATGTGTATATTATGTTTTAATAATCCTATTAAATATAAAACGCAATTATCTATATGGAATAGGTATTAGCAGGGCCGGCCCGTCTATACGGCGAACGGAGCAGTCGCTCCAGGCGCCAAATGCGAGAGGGCGCAGAAATGATAATCCTAGTCACCGTACCGTAGACGGTACTGCGCCTAATTTTCAATTGGTCACCCCAGAGTATGGTCGAGATCTTCGCGTTCCATTCTTACTTTACACTCATAATTTGGTATAGGTATCTACATATTATTAGGAACTAACAGAAGAGGCGCCATAATTGGATCTCGCACCATTTTAAAATTTACTTCGGACCGGCGCTGGGTATTAGAATAATACCTATCCAATACATTTAGTGGCATCTCTTAAAAATGATCTTGAAGGATCTTCTTCGTCAGTTACCACTGAGTTAGGTCGCACTCAAAATCTAACTTGTGTTATAATAACTTTAAATAGTTCAAAAAACTAATAAAAACGAATTTAGCACACACTAAAAATTACAAATATTAAATTTAAGTCACGAGACTATTTTTTCGTATTTCTGACACCAAACCCTTATACCCATATGATACCCATATCATAGGGGTGGATTTCAGCCAGTCCGCCATCTTGGGATCCATATTGGATTTGTAAAGACGTTTCTAAGCTAGTCATGTATTGTCATCAGAACTCAGAGCGTGTGCAAAATTTGATCCTAATCGAAGAACTGGAAGTGGGTCAGATTAAGATTCCAATATTTTCTTACATACATAGTTACAAGTGCTTGGGGAGGCCGCCATATTAGATTTGTAGTAACGTTTCTTAGCTAGTCAAGTATTGTCATCAGTACTCAGAGCGTGTGCAAAATTTCATCCTAATGAAAGACCGGGAAGTGGGTCAAATTAAGATTTCAAGATTTTCTTACATACTTAATTACAAGTAGAGCTAATTTGTGCGAGTTCAAAATAAATAAATGAAAAAAATAAAGCCTTATTCATTTTAAAAACCAAAAGCCAATTAAACACTCTAAATTACGTGTGAACAACAAACAACAAACACTTTATACTCGATTCTACAAATACCTACCTATATTATAATCTAAATAAGTATATCAATATACGAGTAACAAGACAAGGCAATGAGCTTGCTTCGTCTAAGATTTACAATGCTATTCACGTGCAAATTCTAAAATTAATGCGTTGATGAAATAAATCTGCACATGTAGGGAGAGACGTCCACATTATTCTTATTTGAAAGGATTTATTTCTGAATAGAACGTAATCATACTATGATTCTCAATAGAGTTCATAACCTTGACTGCTATGAGTTCACTTACTTGAGGTGAATTTACTTATGACGACATAACCTTTCTGCGGCGATTGTCTGTATGAGTAAATATGTGAATCGCAAAACTGCTACCATAACAGCCGAAAGACGTCCACTGCTGGACATAGGGCTCTTGCATGGTCCTCCAAGCACAACGGTCTTGAGCCGCCAGCATCCAGCGGCTCCCTGCCACCCAATATCCTCGGTCCATCTAGTGGGGGGTCAACCAACTCTACGCTTTCCGGTGCGGGGTCGCCATTCCAGCACTTTGGGAACCCCAACGTCCAACGGCTCTTCGAACTATGTTCTTCTTAGTTCGAAGAGCCGTTGGACGTTCGTCTGCGGATCTCTTCATTCCTGATTCGATCACGCATCTTTTCTTCCGAAATTCCTCAGTGCTTGAAGACGAAAGTCTTCGAACAGTGCGTATTGCCAGTGATGACCTACGGATTCGCTGTGCTATGGGCCTTACATACTAAAAGGCCAAAGTCACTCAGAGGGCGAAGAAGCGAGCTATGCTTGGAATTTCCCAAAATTATTAAATGGACTTTAATTCAATTGTGACAAACACATACATAATATGACCTATAAAATGCACTAAAGTCGTAGGTACCATCATCTCCAATCTACCACCGTACTGTAAGATTTCGGGTGAGCATTCATCCCTATGTTTTAATGTCCCTAGATCCCAAAACTATTTTTTGTGATACGAACGCTTAGGGCTTGGAATACCTACCCTTCCTAAGTCTGTGTTTCCTAATTTCCATATCTTGGGTATCTTTGACTAATATCAACACTTACCATCAGGTGAGATGATGAGTTCATGGTCAAACGCGAAACTAGAAAATATGGAAAAATATCATGCAGCTTTTCTGGTACCGCTGTGTAAGTTTAATTTTCTTTTATTATAGACAAGTATTTAGTCATCATTATCAAGCCATATTCGGCTCACTGCTGTGCTCGATTTTCCTCTCAGAATGAGAGGGGTTAGGCCAATAATCTACCACGCTAGATCAATGCGGATTGGCAGACTGACACGCAGAGAATTAAGAAAATTCTCTGGTATGCAGGTTTCCTCACGCTGTTTTTCCTTCAACGTTTGAGACACGTGGTATTTAATTTCTTAAAATGCACACATCTGAAAAGATGAAGGTGCATGCCCCGGACCGGATTCGAACCTACACCATTTCGGAATCGGAGGCAGAGATCATATCCATTGGGCTATTATGACTCTC
Source organism: Bicyclus anynana (assembly GCF_947172395.1). Taxonomy (NCBI): domain Eukaryota; kingdom Metazoa; phylum Arthropoda; class Insecta; order Lepidoptera; family Nymphalidae; genus Bicyclus; species Bicyclus anynana. Next base: position 6,662,032 of record NC_069095.1, read on the forward strand.
AGGTATTTAGTACTCGCTTACAATGTACCTACAGTTTAAGTAGATGCTAAATGAAAATTAATTAGTACCTAAGTAAGTGGCTTGTTTGATGCAGTAGCGTAGCGTGGGTTTCGTCGCCCGGGCCGTTTAATAAGTCGCCCCCGTATTTCAATTATTATTTTAAAGTTAAAATGTTAAATTCAATGATTCTGCTTTACATTTTACATTTTTTTTTTAGTCTCTCATTATTCCTGCAATCTGTCGTGAGACATTCAGCGGGATTTTAAGTATTTGAATTATGGCGTGTTTGGTGCGAAATCCAGTGATTTGCCCAAATATAATAATGTAGTGTCTATTTCATGACATCTTGTGGTGCTCGGTCTCGTGAGCCTTTTGAAAGTTGTACCGTACCAGTTCTTTTGTGTGAAGTGGGTTTCCGATACTACGCCATTTGTTTCTAAAAAAAAAATAGTTTAACTTCTAAGAGTGGTGTGACAGGCCATTTGGGTTCCATAAAACTATTTGGAGCTGCTCGAATTTAGACACATGACTGTCATTAAATTGGTGAGTAGATTTGTCACGGTGCATAATTGATTCATAATTTGATTGAACATATTTATTAGATTCTTCATATCATTTGGATTATCGGAAGATTCTTGGATATTTGAATAATTTTTTGGTTGAGATTTGTTTTTAAGGATATCTGCATAGCTCGTTTCAGGCATTTGCCACAATTTTTAAAAAATTAAAATTACCACTACTCCGGAAAGAGCTTCTTCTATTCTTAAGTAAGTGATGATGATCAAATATATAAGCGGTGTAACTTGTTAGAAGGAGGATGACACACACCCCTTTCGGTTTCTAGCCGACATCGTACCGGACCGCTAAATTGCTTGACGGTACACTATTTTCGTTACGGTGGTAACTTAACACGGGTGAAAACTCCCACCAGCCAGATCTGGACCAATTAAGGAAACCTCAATCAGACCAGCTAGGGATCGAACCCAGTACCTGCGTCTTCTAAATGTATACCGCATACCACTGCGCCACGGAGGCGTCAATTATATTAGAAGAAATGGCCAACCGAACAGTTGAATTTCCCCTTACGGAAGTCCTACTAAATTGTGTACAGTTTCGCCCTTAACTTCATTTGTGTTACTCGATACAGATATTAGTGAAATTATAAAAGTTATAAATTCCCTTAAAAATTCTAGTTCCGCGGGCTTAGATAACATATCGACTATTTTACTAAAACAGAACAAAGAACTGTTTTCTGCTTTACTGTGCCATATTTGTAACTTGGCTTTTTTGCATGACCAATTCCCACTTTCCTTTAAAAAATCTGTTGTAACCCCAGTCTATAAAAAGGGTGACAGAAAAGTAATTAGTAATTATAGGCCAATATCTATCTTACCAGCATTCTCTAAAATTCTTGAGCGACTAATCAACGATAGATTGATAAACTATTTGGAATTAAATAATTTACTGTCGCCTAATCAATATGGCTTTCGTAAAGCAAAGTCCACCTCAGATGCTGTATCTGATCTTACCAATTGTATAGCCAGTAAACTAGACCATGGAATGCTATATATATTGCTATTGTATTGTATTGCTATATTCTTGGACCTCGAAAAGGCTTTTGATACAGTGTCTACTTCTCTACTTTTGAATAAAATGGAACAAATAGGGATTCGTGGTTTACAACTCCGTCTGTTTCAGGATTACCTAAGTAATAGAACACAGTGCGTTAGAATTGGAGATCAAATCAGTACATCACTACCAGTAGTTCACGGGGTCCCACAGGGAAGCATTCTTGGCCCAACATTATTAATTATCTATATAAATCAGCTTTGCAGCCTTAATTTAATAAATGGTAGAATTATTACTTTCGCTGATGACACTACTCTTATTTTTTGGGGACAAAGCTGGGAAAGTGTTTTCTATAATGCGCAGCAAGGCTTTAACTTGGTACTTTCCTGGTTAAGAACTAATCTTTTAAGTTGTAATACTGAGAAAACAAAATATCTTTCTTTTACCTTACTACATTCCTCACAACCACCGATGGAAAAATTCAATATACGTGCCCACAATAATCTATGTCTTAATTCAATTAATAATAGTACGTGTAAATGTTCCTTCTTGGAAAGATCAGACCATATCAAATACTTAGGAATAGTCATTGACGACCAACTTTCCTTTAATATTCATATATCCAATCTAACAAGCAGAATCCGCAAGCTCATCGCCATCTTCAAAAATATACGACACATAGCTGACAAAAAGATTTTAAAAATGTTGTACTTCACTTTATGCGAACCCCTTTTAACTTATTGCATTGATTCATGGGGAGGTGTAAATAAGACACGTCTTCTTAACTTAGAGCGTGCTCAGCTCAGTGTTCTTAAAGTTAGTAATTTTCTTCCTTACAGATACCCAACAACCTCACTGTATAAAGAATGTGGAGTACTACTCACTATCTTCTTTTCAGTGTAAAAGAAGAGTACATGACTGGCTCCAACAATTAGACTATGTTACTACTGAAAATCTGCTGTCAATTCTGAAATAATACTTATTTTTCAATATATAATATATATATTTATTTCTTCTTATTTATAGCATACAAGCAGACACACGCACACACACACACACACACACACACACACACACACACACACGCATACACACGCTGCTATGTTTTGTACGTGACATAAGATTGTTACATCTAAGCAGGGAAGAGCACAGGTGCCTATAATACAAGTTCTTTCTTAGTTTAGATACCTGTTACTCATCCAATAATTATAGTGTTAAGCTATTTTTACCGATTATGTTACGGTTTTATAGAGAATAAACGATTATTATTATTATTTATTATTAATACAGTCTTTCCAGAGTAGTTGGAGGGGAATGAGAATATTGGTCATATTTAAAATATATGGCAAATATTAATAATTTAATAAATATAACCTAGTTAACTATGCTTATTTAAATTCACTGTTAAACATGTTAAGCTAGTTAACAAGCTACAACAATATCATGTATCGTGATTAACGTTGTATCTTCCTACAAAGGCTGAGTGATTTCCTTTTATACAGTACATGACACGATTGTAATCCGTATTACAGAGGTTGAAACTATTAACCTACTAAAAAGAGAATTCTGTTTTTGACCAATGTGATAAGGGAAAATAATTTCAGGGAAAGTTTGTATACAAATTCAATTGTATACCGGTACCTGTGACTTCGTCTATATATATAAACCCAATAAATTATTAGGTATTCATGTCATACTAAAATTTCTTCATCATCATTAACCCATATTCGGCTCACTGTTGAGCACTTGTATCTGGTCAGAATGAGAGGGGCTTTGTTGCAAATACTTTTTGCATCAAAGTGCCTAACATTATACGTTTTTGCGTGTTGTTTTTGTTTGCTTAGATTTATACGTGTTGTATCGAATCGAATTATATTTTATGTCGCTTGTTATACGTTTTGCAGGCATACTCATAATACTTCTCGTCAGTCGACTTCATCACTGTCGTGGCGTTCGATCCGTCCACATCTCTTGTTGTGTAATTCTTCATGGATTATTTTGGGATAGACGGGGAGAATAACTTGAGTGGTGAAGGTGAGTGTTGGATATTGTTGAAAGGGTACACTTAAACAGCCTCAATGGCGCAATGGTATGCGCGGTGGACTTACAAAACGGAGGTCTTGGGTTCGACCCCGGCTGGGCCGATTGAGGTTTTCTTAGTAGGTCCAGGTCTGGCTGGTGGGAGGCTTCGGCCGTAGCTAGTTACCACCCTACCCGCAAAGACGTACCGCCAAGCGATTTAGTGTCCGGTACGATGTCGTGTAGAAACTGAAAGGTGAGATGAGAAACAGGTGACATTGTAGTCATGGGAATAGTAGAGAATAAAAAAAATAACTTACACCCTGGGTCACAAGCTTCGGGCACTGCTCAAGGTGCCGACTTACATTCTTGGTGGAAATCGTGATTCCTGATAACCTCTCATTCAATAATTGTATCTTGCCAGTTCTGATGTATATGAGTAAGCCCGTCTCCGACATATTTACATTACTTTGTAATGTTAATATCTTATTATAACGTAATCACCTTGTTATGATTGTCTTCTATGAATGTCAACTTAATTAAGTGCCTACGTAACAAATAGCTACTTATTCTGAAACCTCAAAACCTTTTTTTCCTTTGAACAATAACAACAAAGCATTTGTGTTTACAGACTTTGATGTGCGATGTCTCATTATTTTTAGTAAGAAGTCGAATCTGAACTCTGATTTTTATATTTTGCTGAACAATCTATAAGGTATTTTATAATTGACTGGCATTCATAAAAATGAGCTATGAATGTGATTGTACACGACTTCGTTGGCCCTTAGGCCTTATTAAGATGACCCTCTCGCAAAATCCTATACTAATATTATAAACGCGAAAGTTTGTATGGATATTTGGATGTATGTTAGGATGTTTGTTACTCTTTAACGCCGCTACTACTGAAGCGATTTGGAATGGAAATAGATTTTACTCTGGATTAACACATAGGCTGGAAACCGACAGGAGTGTAGATTTTCAACCTCCTCCTAACAAGTTAGCCCGCTTCCATCTTAGATTGTTTCATCACTTACCTACCATCAGGTAAGATTGTGGGCAAGGACTAACTTGTAATGTAAAAAACGACAACTTTTGAGACCTCATAAAATGATTATTTATTTATTACATGTCATTATAATAAGTCAAATAATATGATTAAATGAGGAATGTATGACTGTTGCAAGCTCTTAGTCTATCACTATTTGTTAAAGTTGACTCACAGAAACTATTTCAATCATTTCCAAGGTTATGAAAAAATTTCGCACTACCCGTGTAAAACTAGGACAGGTATAGCTTCATATAAACAAAAGTTGCAGCTTTTGACATAGAGTCGCTTTTATTTGAAAGGAGGCTTCAGTTTGTGAATTATTTAATTGTTGTGTGTTTCTTTTTATTCTTTACCAGTACCAGTCAAGGGCTAACGCAATCTCACCTGATGGTAAGTGACGATGCATTCTAAGTTGGAAGCGGGCTAACTTGTTAAGAGGAGGATGAAAATCCACACCCCTTTCGGTTTCTATACGACATCGTGCCGGAACGCTAAATCGCTTGGCGGTACGTCTTTGTCGGTAGGGTGGTAACTAGCCACGGCCGAAGCCTCCCACCAGCCAGACCTGGACCAATTAAGAAAACCTCAATCGGCCCAGCCGGGAATCGAACCCAGGACCTCCGTCTTGTAAGTCCACCGCGCCTACCACTGCGCCACGGAGGCCGTTAAAAGTGTATTACAGATGAGGCGTTTTTTGGTCAACGCGCAAACCAAGATGAATCTTAGTTCGGGGAATTTACAGATTCATCATTAAGGCCTAGTTCCGACTACTTCAGTATGTTAGTCGAGTACGAACAATTTTTGGATTTACCGCCCAAAAATCGTTCGTACTCGACTAAAATACTAAAGTAGTCCGAACTAAGCTTAACAACTCCTCTCACAGTGAGACTGGTTTGATCAATAGTCCACTACACTGGCCCAACGCGGATTGGCAGACTTCACACACGTAGATAATTAAGAAAATCCTCAGTTATGTAGCTTTCCTCACGATGGTTTTCCTTCACCGTTTGAGACATGTGACATTTAAAACTGAAAAGTTGGAGGTGCATGCCCCGGACCGGATTCGAACGTACGATCTCTGGAATCAGAGGCAGAGGTCATATCCACTGGGCTATCACGGCTCTTACAGATTACTTACCAACTCACAAAGTTTACCTCTTTATAACATTAGTATAGATTAGCTTTCAAGAATATCTTTTTATTCTACATATTTGTTAAATAATAAACCTATTTCAATGCAAGTGAAATAAAAATAAGAAAAATTGTCTCTTTACTCTCACAAAGTCCGTACTCCGTCATTGGGCATGCATTACTCTTATTTCCTTCCTTGTGGAAATCTGAACATCGCTATAGTAGACCGATTGGATGTTATTTTGAATTTGTAATACGGGGCACTTGAGTAGTTATTTAGGATTCCTTACCTCAATAGGAAAAAACGGAACCTTATAAATTCACTTTTTTATTCATCTGTCTGTGTGTCTGAAAGAGCCTGTATTTCGGGAATGCATGGAGGTGTCAAATTTTTAACCTATGGACCCATGAACTAGTCAAAAAATAGAACTTTTAAGTTTACCTAAAATAGTTCGGTTTTTTATTCAGCAAAAATTGCACATTTCGACACTATCTAAGGGATCTAAACCTCAATAAGTTTTGATCCCTTAGATAGTTACTTCGTTGACCTAGAACTATGAAATTAGGCCATAACATCGTTATAGACCACAAGTACAAGACTGGGAGCCGTAGCAGACATAGCTGAAACTGGTAAGTGGTACAAGTATGCCTCTCTGACTGAGAGTTACATATTTGTACCTTTTGCCGTGGAGACCCTTGGGCCATGGAGTTGCAATCATTTCACCGCTAGTTGCCTCGACTGGTGACAGAAGGGCTGGCTCATCAAAAAGGAAAAAAGGAAAAGGATCAGCTTGGCTGTCTAGGGCGGAAATGCAACCAGCATTCTTGCCACCATTCCACGTGGACATGATTTGATGATTTGATAAAAGGATAAGGTTAGCTTAAGTATCTTATTGTATTCTTTCTCAATAAAAAATATAAAAAAAGTACATAAAATCTCAAACCTATAAATACATACACATTACATATACATTTGAAATTAAATCTTAAAATGAAATTGAAGGGGGTCTGAAATACGGCAAAAGCGCGGTAAAAACTGCAAAGTTCAATTCCTGAACTATTTATAATGATCCTAGGCACGGAACCTTCGGTTGGCGAGTCCAACTCGCACTCAATCGGCTTTTTATAACAACCTTTCGCTAAGCTGGAATCCATAGAAACTTTTCCAAGCTTAAAAATAAATTTGTAGAGACTCGTAGCTCAATAGCTACGAGTCTCGAGCTACGAGGTTAGAGACTTTATATTTGCTACGCTTTCGAAATATTGGCAATATATTATATAATATTTAATCATAATGAAACAACCTATTCAAAGTAAATAACCATTCAAACTATCCATCGTCGTCATCAACCCATATTCGGCTCACTGCTGAGCTCGAGTCTCCTCTCAGAATGAGAGGGGTTAGGCCAATCGTCCACCACGCTGGCCCAATGCGGATTGGCAGACTACACACACGCAGAGAATTAAGAAAATTCTCTGGTATGCAGGTTTCCTCACGACGTTTTCCTTCACCGATTGAGACACGTGATATTTAATTTCTTAAAATGCACGCAACTGAAAAGTTGGAGGTGCATGCCCCGGACCGGATTCGAACCCACACCCTTCGGAATTGGAGGCAGAGGTCATATCCATTAGGCTATCACGTCTCTCAACTACTAATAACCTTTAAAACATGTGTATCCATAATAACCTTTAAAACATGTCATGCGGACACATTCATACACCAATTAGCATCTGACGTATTGACGAAAGTACTTTGCACTCAATGCCGATTTGTTTGGAACTAATCATGGAATAGATTTAGTTTTTCTTTACAAGTTAGCCCTTGATTACAATCTCACCTGATGGTAGGTGATAATGCGATTTAAGATGGAAGCGGGCTACACGACATCGCTAAATCGCTTGGCGCTACGTCTATGCCAATAGGGTGGTAACTAGCCACGGCTGAAGCAATTAAGAAAATCTCAATCGGACCCTCTTGTAAATTCACTGCGCCACGCTGCTCGAACGCGGGTTGATGGACTTGTTTGATTTAGTAACCATATAGTCGGTCGTAGCTTCTATAACCATCAAAATGTCATTATTAAATGACAAAGACCGATAGCTTAATGTGTTATTCAAATCACAGGAGTATAACACCACCGACATTCAAACTTTGGGCTGAGAATTTTTACAAATAATTTCTTGGAAGAAAGAAAAGCTAATTATAACTCAACTCGACCCAAAGCTCAAAACATCAAATATTTGTAATTATTCGTTAAATTACTAAAACCTATACAAAAATACCAAACCTGCCAGTATATAGGTTTTAGTAATTTTATATGAGCCGTGACATCCCAGTGGATATGACCTCTGCCTCCGATTTTGGAGGGCGTAGGTTCGAATCCGGTCCGGGCCAGGAACCTCCAACTTTTCAGTTGTGTGCATTTTAAGAAATTAAATATCACGTGTCTCAAACGGTAAAGGAAAAACATCGTGAGGAAACCTGCATACCAGAGAATTTTCTTAATTTTCTGCGTGTGTTAAGTCTACCAATCCGCAATGGGTCAGCGTGGTGGACTATTGGCCTAACCCCGCTCATTCTGAGAGGAGACTTGAGCTCAGCAGTGAGCCGAATATGGGTTGATAACGACGATATACTCGTAACTTATCAAAATGTCATTATTAAATGACAAAGACCGATAGCTTAATGTGTTATTCAAAGCACAGGAGTATAACACCACCAACATTCAATCTTTGGGCTGAGAATTTTTACAAACAATTTCTTGGAAGAAAGAAAAGCTAATTATAACGTAAAGTAGCACGACTCAAAGCTTGAAACATCCAAAAATATTTGTAATTATTCATTACATTACTAAAACCTATACAAAAATACCATGCCAGTAGGTTTTAGTAATTACAAATGAAATTACACGCGAAATATAATGAAATTCGTTACACAAATCATGTCCGCGTACTACGCAGAATGCTAACGAGTCGCTGCATTTCCGCTACAAGTGTCGTTTGCTACGAATTTTATGAATAACATTTATATGAAGCAAAAACGTTTCAGAAAGCGCTGAACAAACAACAAACAATAAACAAATTGTTCTTGTAGACTTAATTACAACACGATGATTAGTGACTACATTTTAGTAAAAAATGAAAAAAATGAATAACCCCCGAATGTCATGAAATTCTCTCAGTCAAGTCATCAGTATTCTCTTTCAGTGCGCTTTCATTTGAGAAATCATGAAAAAAAATTTGAAAGTTCTAAGATTTTCGGTTTTATACTATAAACACTGAAAACCAGTATATTAAGAACTGCGACACCTATGGTTAAATAATGCAACTGCCAAAGATTTTATAATAGAGATATGTCGTTAGCGCGTCAGAACTGAGCTGAACAAAAGCGTATTGACCGCATTCCATTGAGTCGCATAGTACATACAACGAAAGTTACTTAAATAAATAATGGCTAAATATACATATACAATGTCGAGTTGTGTGTTTAGTAACTTTAAAATTGTATATATACATAAATATTTATAGCCGTGATAGCCTAGTGGATATGACCTCTGCCTCCGATTCTGGAGGGTGTGGGTTCGAATCCTGTCCGGGGCATGCACCTCCAACTTTTCAGTTGTGTGCATTTTTAAAAATTAATTATCACGTCTCAAACGGTGAAGGAAAACATCAGGAAACCTGCATACCAGAGAATTTTCTTAATTCTCTGCGTGTGTGAAGTCTGCCAATCCGCATTGGGCCAGCGTGGTGGACTATTGGCCTAACCCTTCTCATTCTGAGAGGAGACTCGAGCTCAGCAGTGAGCCTAAATGGGTTGATAACGTAACGTAAATATTTATAAAGGAATACACAAAATAGTTCATGCGTGCGCTCAGTGGAGTGGTTAAATTATATCAGTGGAGTGGTTAAATATATTCACTTGCCTGTATTTTTATGGAATCTGACGTTCAATTAATTGGCAAATTGCTTGTGAAATCTAAATCGAGATTTTTTCCATTTTATTTGCGTGGGTTTTTAAGCAGAAACGTGGCAAACACGATATTCAATGGATTTTTTTTTCAATTATGGAATATTTTTTTTCATTTTATATTAGAGAGAAGAGGTTCAATTATTTATTTTTTGTTTTAGTTTTTTAAAAACTACATTCCTCAAACTTAACCAAACTGAATCTCAGGTGAGGTCGTGGTCAAGCGCGAGCTTTATCAATGTATTTCGTTCAGTTAACGAAAGCGACACATTGCGGGTAATTTCGTTATTTTCATTTTAAAACAAAATTACTAAACCGATTTTCATGAAAATGAAATGGGACCAATTTGGAAGAGTACTCTTTCAAACAAAATAGAATTTTTAAAATTGGTTAAGAAATGACGAAGTTATGCAATAAAAAACATTAAAAAAAAATTATACGTGTCGAATTGAGAATCTATTCCTCTTTTTTGAAGTGGGTTAAAAAGTATTTGGTAAATAGCGTAAATAACTTTGGAATTATTTAAAAGACAACATTTTTATTCGTCTTTCTATAATCTTTGTAGTTTTTTAATTAAAATAATTTGTTTAATATATATTGGAGAACTTGGTAATATGCTTGTCTGCACGAGTTTACACAAAGCTTTAATAAAAATTTGATAATAGAAACTGATGATTATTTACACAAGCACATTCGTTAAAACCACGGAAAACAGGTAGAGACATCGATATAAATCGTTAGATGGGTCCCCCATATTAAAGGACGCACAATGTTATGTCATTACTCAAAGACGTGCACGCACCTTTTGACTTAGTATGCAACAAGCGCATGCTGTGGCTTAAAAAATATTTTACTGTTTTTTTCTCGTTTAATCCCTTAATGATGCCTTCGTGATCATTTTGGAAGTATAAAAGCACAAGCCGCAACTGTTGTTACTTTTCTATTTCTATTCGTAAGTATTTGTGAAACCAATGACCATTCCACGACGCTTCGGGGCCCATCTAACGATCTACGATCGATGAAACAAAACGAATCGTGGTTTTTAACCGACTTCAAAAAAAGGAGGAAGTCTTAATTTGAGTGTATGTGTTTTTACAGTTTATGAAAGAACACTGTCTGAAAAAGATAAATCCTTATGATATCTTTTTATGGCTTGAATTAATACATCATCGGGTTAGCACTGCCTTCAAATGGATCAGTAGGTAATCAACAGCAAAGCAGCAGGAAATAATAATATGTTATTTATTTATTTTTTATTTATTTATTATTAATTAGCACGGATAAATCCAGTTTCACTAATTAAAAGAAATGTACATACAAATTAAAAAGAACAAAACACCACAGTAAAAATAGACAAAAATAAGAAAAATTAAACATAAAAACTGATGTACAGAAAGCTTATTGACTATCTTAACTAAAATAACAATTACAATAATTATCAAATAAAAAAAATATATTTAAATTACATCCTCTCGCAAAAATGCAATTGTTATTTATCGCTTTTTAATTTAGTCGGTACGTTTTATGTTTTTGAAGTCAGTTTAATTTTTTTATTAAAATTTTAGTAACCACTATTATTCCAACGAGAGTTAGGCAACATTTGGCCTAGACAATGGCTTTTGCGGAAGCTACGAAGTTTCAGATCAAGACTTGTTAGCGCTTACCGGTTAGTTAGTAAGAGCATCGAGATTTATTGTTCCCATTTTCCCAATAGCACTCGTTGCAGTTTCACTAACTTGCACGGGAGATTGATTTTATAGCCCAAGTTGCGGTTTAAAACTTATTTCGTTTTAAACTTATTTATTAAAATGTAGTTAAATATTACCGTATTGGGTACTTATTCGTGCGCTATGCAGTCAGTCGCATAGATAAATAGATACAAAACAAATTGCATGTAAATTTATCCTCTATACAGGGTGCTCGTCATAACAGATCCGTGATAACCCAGTGTATATGACCTATGCCTCCGGAGGGTGTGGGTTCCAATCCGGTCCGGGGCATGCACCTCTAACTTTTCAGTTGTGTGCATTTTTAACCGACTTCTAAGAAGGAGGAGGTTCTACGTTCGGCTGTATGCTGTATGTATCCTGTCATCCAAACGGTGAAGGAAAACATCGTGAGGAAACCTGCACATCAGATTATTTTCTTAATTCTCTGCGTGTGTGAAGTCTGCCAATCCGCATTGGGCCAGCTTAATGGACTATTGGCCTTACCCCTTTGATTCTGAGAGGAGATTCGAGCTCAGCAGTGAGCCGAATATGGGTTGATAATGATGATGATGATGATATATATTTGGAGTTCTACGTGCTTTTGAACGTCCACCTTTATATAGAAGTCGTAATAAATAACACACATTTTTATTAAACATAACTTCGTTTACACTTTTAATCTGTGTAACATGACACCATGGTAACATTAACGTTCATGGTTATAGCTCGTCATAAAAATAAAAAATCTGATGAATTATTTTTGTGGTTTATGAAGATGTATAACCATTACCTTTAAGGCTCTTACTCCATAGCCTTATAAATGTTTATTTTCCGATTATTATTGTTTAAAATGTTTGTTGGTTTTATAGTGTTAACTTCTGGAACTCTCAGTGGGATTTTTAAAATTATCTTTGTGTTTCGGAAATTAGCCATCAAAGGAAGGCTATTTATAACTGATCATTAATATCTTATACTTATATCTAATACATAGAAAACAGCTGACGCCCCGCGGTTTCATCCTCGTAGTTCCCGTTCTCGTGAGAATACGGGGATAAAAATATAGCCTATGACACTCACAAAAAACGTGGCTTTCTAGGTACAAAAAATTGTCTACAGAAAATAGATCCAAAATTTGTTCTGTAGATTCATAGACTACCCCCTACAATACAACAAACTTTACCTCTTTAAAGTACGTATAGATTAAAATAAATATCTCGAATAGTACAGATAAAAAAACTCCTAAAATATAAACATTCGTTTCGAAAACGAAAAAATTTTTTTTGTCTATTCATATTATTATCAGCCTTCGTACTTGTGTTTTGAAATTGTAAGTTGATTTGCTGGTTGTTTCATCGGATGTTCTCAAAATTTTCCCATCAAAATTTCATTATCTTCGGGTTCATCTGTTTTATGGCAGCTTTTAAGGAGTACTTTGAAATTTCACGAGTATTGCGAAAGCAAAGATCTTAGGAATATAAGGCATTGTGTACTTATTGAATTTTAAATCTGTTATTTCATATTTTGATGCCGTTTATGTAAGTAATCTTAAATCTCGGACGAAAGCCATGTGGCATTCAATATTATCTATATTACTGAGTATTGCTCGCGATTTTGTTGTTTTATTCTATACCTATGAAGACCTTCGTGGCGCAGTGGTAAGTGCGGTGGATTTACAATACGGAGGTCCTGGGTTCAAACCCCGGCTGGGGTGATTGAGGTTTTCTTAATTGGTCCAGGTCTGGCTGGTAGGATGCTTTGGCCGTAGCTAGTTACCGGCAAAGACGTACCGCCAAGCGATTTAGCGTTCCGGCACGATGTCGTGTAGAAACCGAAAGTGGTGTGGATTTTCATCCTACTCCTAACAAGTTAGCCCGTTTCCATCTTGGATTGCATCATCACTTACCATCAGGTGAGATTGTGGTCAAGGGCCAACTTGTAGAGATTAAAAGAAAACGTTACTTTCGCGTATGTACATTTGTAGGTATGAATAGGACCTTACTATATGTTTCATTACACACTTAGTTTTTGAAAATAGTTTTAGTTTACTTACGTACTTACTTACTCAGTCAATATAGGCAATTTAATCAATGCTTATGTTTAAGAAAGCTTCTTCGTAAAATATAACACCGAAAGCCCCTTTTAGCACTATTGCTTCTGTCGACATGGGATAAATTAACTTTACAAATTGCTACCGCTCTGCAGTCTAGCATTAATTGTCGATTGCGCCACTTATTTTTACTGCGGGCTGTGTAAGCTATGCTATTCATAGAATTTTTAATTTAGTTCATTGAACAAACTCAATTCACAATACAGAGCGGGACTCTGTGAAGGTTAGAACTTCGTCTTTTAGACAATTTTGTCGGCCCAACTCACAGAAATGATGAAAGTCAGAAAAACGGTGGCACATTTTATTTCAGACAAAGAAAAATACACAAATTATAAAACTGGCTTGTCCAAAAGAAGAAGGTCATGGAATTTTTAAAGAATATGACTTTTAGTTCTAGGTTATGCACCTGATTGGACTTTGTTAATGGATACGTATGAAAAACATTATAAAATCCCAGAGGATGTCGCTAAGATCTACACCAGAAAATTTCCTTTTTTCTGAACAAACTAAGCGTAAATAGTACTTGTGGAGCTGTGCCGTGGGAGACTAACATTCCGAAGGATAACACAACAATAGATCAACGGGGCGGGGATCGAACCACCACTTCGGTGATGAGTCCGACCGCTCTTACCATTGAGCTTTTGAGCTATTTTACTCTATGATGTGAATAAATCCACATACAAAACAAATTCAGTATTATTCTTATTAAGATAAATTCTTAGCCGAAATATAATTTCTACGACAAAACGACCTCAACCTAACAAATGTACAGACGACGTACCTTAAGTATAAAGTAATCGAATACAATGTCTACGCTTTGCATAATGTTCACCATTAATAAAATTTATCAAGGGAGGAAGCTTTCAGTGAATAGGATGAAAACTTCTCAATTTAATAGAATTCTCTTGAGGATTTTCCAAGGTACTCGCTGAGTATATTTTATGAACAAAACATCGTTGTGTAAATACATATTTTTTCTAATAACTAGACAGTTTTGGCGGTGTTCTTCTCTCAAAAAATCTCATCAGGTTCATCACCAAACTACAGTCGTAATTTCTCTACTTTTCTCACACAAACCATATTATATATCTTGACTATACTTGTTACCAAATCTAATACTATAAAGAAGCAAGATTTCCTTTTATTGTTTGTTTGTTACAAATAGGCTAAGGAACTATTGAACTCATTTTAAAAATTCATCCAACAGTGGGACGCTATATTATCAGCGAATAACATTGGCTATATTTTGTCTATGTACGGGAATGATTTACCGTTGAAACCGCACTGGGCCTGTGCACTATAAATGCGAATTCGAGTTTGTTTTTACGCTATCACGCAAGTCTAAATCGATTTTAAACTCAGCAATGGAAAGCTACATTATCCGTTAGTAAAATAGGTTGTATTATCTCCCCGTATTCTCTCTGGAACGGGAACTATGTAGTTGACACTGTGGGGCGTCCGCTAAATTATACCGGCGTTACGGAGCATTCGTAGAGAGCAATGTCTAAATTATAAAGTGTGGTTACCGGCGTTACGGAGCATTCGTAGAGAGCAATGTCTAAATTATAAAGTGTGGTTACCGACGTTACGTAGCGTTCGTAGAGGGCAATGTCTAAATTATAAAGTGTGGTTACCGGCGTAACGGAGCATTCGTAGAGAGCAATGTCTAAATTATAAAGTTTGGTTACCGACGTTACGTAGCGTTCGTAGAGGGCAATGTCTAAATTATAAAGTGTGGTTACCGACGTTAGGAGCATTCGTAGAGAGCAATGTCTAAATTATAAAGTGTGGTTACCGGCGTTACGGAGCATTCGTAGAGAGCAATGTCTAAATTATAAAGTGTGGTTACCGACGTTACGTAGCGTTCGTAGAGGGCAATGTCTAAATTATAAAGTGTGGTTACCGGCGTAACGGAGCATTCGTAGAGAGCAATGTCTAAATTATAAAGTTTGGTTACCGACGTTACGTAGCGTTCGTAGAGAGCAATGTCTAAATTATAAAGTGTGGTTACCGACGTTACGGAGCATTCGTAGAGGGCAATGTCATTTATAAAGTGTGGTTACCGGCGTTACGGAGCATTCGTAGAGAGCAATGTCTAAATTATAAAGTGTGGTTACCGACGTTACGGAGCATTCGTAGAGGGCAATGTCTAAATTATAAAGTGTGGTTACCGACGTTAGGAGCATTCGTAGAGAGCAATGTCTACGCCTTTTGAGTTACATTTGTGTTTCAGACGGCCAGACATATTGTGTAGATATTTAATCGATAGAAACCTACTCTATTAGGATCGGGTGATTGACTTTATGAAATAAATAGCTTTTAAAGTTCTTTGAAATAATAATTAATTATTTTTTGTCAGCGATACTACGGTACAAAACATTATTATTTAGAAGTACGAAAAATGGCCGTGATTTTTAACGACGGCGCAGTTGGTAGTACTGTGGTTCTGAATAGAGAGGTCCTGGGTTCGATTCCCAGCACGCTTGACGGCCGCCGTGGTGCAGTGGTATGCGCGGTGGATTTATAAGACGAAGGTCATGGGTTCGATCACCGACTGGGTCGATTGAGGTTTTCTTAATTGGTCCAGGTCTGGCTAGTAGGAAGCTTTGGCCGTGGCTACCGACAAAGACGTACCACTAAGTGATCTAGCGTTCCGATACGATGTCGTGCAGAAACCGATAGGGGTGTGGATTTTCATCCTTCTCCTAACACGTTAGCCCGCTTCTGTCTTAGATTTCATCTTCACTTACCATCAGGTGAGATAGTAGTCAAGGGCTAACCTATAGAGAATAATAAAGAAAAACATGCTAGCTTAGGATTTTATAATTTCTAAATTGGTTATTTCTCCGCAAGAATGAAGACAAGATAAACCAGGTCAAACTAAATCGAACAATATCTAAAGCACATAATATTGGACCGGTTAATATTATTCTAAGTATCATATGAAAATATCATCTTTCAATATTTTATTTCAATATATTATTAAAATATTGTACCCACATCAAATTGGATTATGGTTACACCCTTCAACTAACCGTTAACTTTTCCCTGGGGAGGAAGATAAGCAATATGGGTTATTGGGTACTTACATCGTCCAATCTATTTCATATACTTTATAGATTCGATTTTATCTGCTATGTACTTAACTAAATTGTCTTAGTTTTGTTTTTGTTCCAAATTTTGAGTTAATCTTTATATTTTTGAACAAAAACCATAACCGTTTCATAATATTTTTCCTTCTAAGAACTAATTTACATACCAGATGTTATACTTTAAATTAGGTTATATTTAATGTTAATAAGTATACACAACACATCACATATTAATCATTATTGTTCTGATAGTTGTTTCAGTCAATGGTCTTATAGCGAAAAGCTTCGACCAACACCTTAAGAAGCTTTTGCTTAACTGTTGGATCAAGAGTCGGATAAAAAAGGCAGTGATTTTTGAGACGGCGCGTATTGTGAGGAGGTTCCTCACTCAAGAGCCATGACTGGAGTTGCTTGGGCACTCAAATGTCCCGCAGCGGGAGGGTGAATTTTTTTTATAAATTTTTAATAATGTTTTGTATTTATACTTATATTGTTAAAAATTTTAAAAAAAGAAGTAATAAATAAAAGAGAGAATAAAATAATTATTATCAAATATTTGAACAAAAAATAGTGAATAGTGAAGTAAAAAGTTGTGCAGGGTTTTACATTACAATTAATGGGTAAACAATCAATCATCCCCTGTTTTCGTACCCTTAGGGTTCATTTTTTTTTCGGAATTAACATGAGACCAATTTCGAAATCCCTTGCAAATAAAAAAGTCAAAATCGGACCACTCAGTAAAAAGCAATGCGTATTCATACAAAAAAAAAATGTTCGCATCGAATTGAATAACCTTCCTCCGTTTTTTGTCGGTTGAGCACAGGTATAATTTTAAAAAGCCTCAATAGCTCAACGGTAAGAGCGGTCGGACTCATCACCGAGGGGTGGTGGTTCGATTCCCGCCCCGTTGGTATATTGTCGTACCCACTCCTAATAAAGTCTTTAGCGACTAGTTGGAGGAATATTCTCTAAAAAAGATATTAATACAGCCCCCCGCATTCTGTAAAGTTACAGCGATGTGACATCGCTCATTTCCATTGCAACTTTGTTGTAACTTATAAATAAACTTAAAATTCTAATAAAACTTCTTATATTAGGATGTAACATTCTACATCGACGTGTATAAAATAGCGGAATCACACCCCAGAATGTAATTTGAGCACGTCAAAGCTTTGATCATCTCATCTCCGATGGCGGTATTCGATCGTATGGGGCCAGTATTTGTATCAATATATTATGATTATTCCTAGAAGTGCACGTAATCCGATAACTTGCAATATGTGCATAACGCACCTCTGTAGACATCCACTGCTTAATATTCAAGATACGAAGCTATCATATTCAACCGGTGAAATATATTCGACCTAGACTAGTCTATTGCAATGTATGAGAGAATTGGACAAATTTTCCAGTTAACTCAATTGTAAATTCAAATTCAAATTTCAATTAGGCTTAATTTACAAGCACTTTTGATAAGTCAAATTATGTTAAGTTACAAGGGTTTCAAACGCGCTTTGGTCCGAGAAGAGCCCACAAAAAACACAGCCAAGGTTTATTTTTTTTTGTTTACCAACATTTTACAAACTCGCTTATCTAGAAATAAGCACACAATTGTATAGTGCAGTTCAACACCAAGTTGTTTTATCATCTATATAACCCTTAACACTATAATAAGACTTTCCTATAAACTTGCGTTCTCAATTCTCCTCGTATGTGAAGTCATACGATGGAATCCGCATAAGGCCAGCGTGGTGGACTATTAGCCTAACCCCTCTCGTCCTGAGAAGAGACTCATGCACAACAGTGAGCCATATATGGGCTGTTAATGATGAATTAATTCAGTGTAAGCTTTAGGCAATTCCACTTACAAAGTAAGCAGCCAATAATGCCAATAGTAGAATACTGAATATCAAAACAGTTTATGAAAGTATCACGATGGTTTATTCATTTTATCTACAACCTGAACACAAACAACTAACTGATAGAGTTACTGTTAAATTATTCAAACAATGACCCACTGGCAACTGTATTGCAAACGATTTTTAACCGCAAACATCCATCATTCATTTCCGCCGTACACAATAGAATGTATACGTAGATAAAAATTCAATCGAGATTTTTATCTTGTTTTCATGAAAACAAAGATCTTTTATGTTCTTCCACAATTGAATGCAACGGAGTACAGTGTTCTCAGACAATGGGAAATTGCGGAAGCCGTTTTCTTAACGCTGAAAAACTTTTCCTAATTCGAAAAACACTATTATACAAAGAGCGAATAAGTGCCAAGCTACGGAAAAATCATCGTTATCAGCCAATTTTACCCACCTCTCCCACCTTATGGGATAGCTCATATGGGACTTAGACCCACCACGCTGCTCCTATGTGAGTTGGCTGGCTTAGGGTGATATAGTTAAACGCTTTAACGACCACTATCAGATGGTAATGACTTAATGATAATATATATAAATAAATATAAATAAATTACCTCTGAGTTGAGAATTTTTACTGAAAAATTCCTAGAAGAAAAAAAAGCTCAGTTATTCGGACTCAGGACTTCGTGATTCGCAGCCACATAATATATATAACTACTAGCAACCACTGGACCAATAAAGCTGTACTAAAAAATAGTTACTACTTAAAAAGTCATTGTGGAGTTCGTGGTTTGGTTCAGTGGAATAAATAATAATATTTCATTGCATATTCTTACAAAATACGATTTTCGTGAGACCTTTTTCACTTACTAAAGTTAACGGCTGCTTTCGACCCGAGCATTAGTAATTATCAGCAGCTGTTAGTGATAATAACTGGTAGGGGAGAGCGGGGTTCGGTATATAAAATATTTCATCTTTGTGAAAAATAGTTACAGTAAAAGTTAGAATTGCATGTAGAAAATATTTTAGTTTATTGTGTTTCTGGTGCAGTCAGAGGTTTTGTATGTTTTAATAAGGTATGTAACTTATTAATATATTGTTGGTAAAATGAAAAAGTCTACATTTCTATTAAGTAAGTACATGTGCGTTGTTTATAAAATCACAATGCTTTCGGCATTTTTTCATTGATATAGGACAGCTCACTCTACTATATCAATTATTCTTATTGTTTTCCCTCACGGCATACACTAGAATATTCTCTTCTCTCTTACTTTTAGTGCAATATAATGACGAATTGCACTTGGCTATATTAATTTTATATAAATTAATATTTCTAGTATATTACTATCCTATTATGTTGTTTACGACTATTATGCACTTTGTTTCCTGTATCAGTGTATAATAATTAGCACCGCAATAATAATTCTCTCCAATGAGAGAACCAGCAGGATCAATCAAGTTAAAATAATATCCTAGGTATGAAGTAAATACTTACCTATACTAATTATATTTGTACAAAATAGTATAAACATATACTGTGGAAAAGTGTGGAAAAGCGAAAGGTTACACATTAGTACCCACATTACGAATTATCAAAAACTGCTTGACGCACCTACAAAGTTGAAATTTGGCAAAGAGGTTGGTTATAGTTAGTAGGCGTCTGCTAAGAACGGATTTCGCAACAGGGACGGTTTAAGAAGATCTAAAAGCTTTTTTAATTGACGTAATTTTTAAATGTCATTTAAATATAAATAAATGGCTCTTCGTTCCCCGTTCTCCCCTTTTACTGGTCATAACGCTTTCCCAGAGAACAGGGCTCTAAAATCTGGGTCAGAATAATAGGCCTACTCGTAATCTGTACCACACTGTATCTATATAATAATAAAGTAGAAGATCTGAATTTGAAACGACCTGCACCCATTATACCGTGGTAGGCGTATTTTTAGGGTTCCGCACCTCAAAAGGAAAAAACGGAATCTAACAGACATACAGATCCGGCGAAAAGTTTTAAATACTAGATGACGTTTACGAGCAAAAGGTACTCGAAACTAGGGAAAATTGCGGCTTCTTAATATGTCCATAATACAACGCTATATCTTATATTATACTGGTTTAAAGTAAATAAAATGGCAAGCAATGGGATGTTTATTATCTTTGTTGGCTTTCACAGAAAATAAATCCATCGGAACATTTTCCGGACCCTGCACCCAATGTTTGTGAAATCTATTTCCCCTTATTTCCTGTTATGGTTACCGCTCTCTTGTTTGATACGTACCTATGTATTTCAAAATTCACATTACACAGGGTAAATTCTCGAAGTAGGGATATTTCATTGACTCTAAGCTAAAGTTAAGGAATTACGGGTATACTCTCAATATTTTATGAGGTAATTAAAATATTCAAATTTGGATATTTCCAAAATAAATTTCCTTATCCAAAAATATAACACAATTCGAAAATATTTTTTCATTTATTGCATAGTATAAAATGAAGTCGCCGCTTTGATCTTTTAATCTATCCAATGGATTTAAATGCAGTTATCAGCAATAGATAGTGATTCAAGAGGAAAGTTTATATAAATAAAAAGTGCATATACATATAAAAATGATTCCATATATCCCTTGGTCACGCCATCACGCGTGAACGGCTGGACTATTTATTTTTTTTATGTGTTAGTTACTGTCAGGAGAAGGTTCTTATGACAGAAAAATTTTAAAAAATTGAAGGGAAGGGAGGGAAAGGGTCGCTAGTATTGTTATAAAATTTAAATAAATATGTACTTGATTTGGGTTGAGCTTTGCTCAGTTTAAAATAATCTTAGGCTGTGGTTTATGGTAAGAAATACAAACGGCCAATCAATCATTTAAGTTTTGATACTTGTAATATAATAATGTCTACTGAATATATAAATGAAATATAAATTAATCCTGTAGGTACCTACCTAGCAGCGGCGAAAAGTTCATGCAAGCCGATTCCCGCCGGATTACCTTTAAAAATTCACGCATATTCATTATTTTACTGTATCTATAGATATATGAGGAACTGGACTTTGTATCGCGCTATATGGATTTCCTTTTCTTTACCTTCATCTAAATTCCATACTTCTCCACTGCTACCTACTACAGGCAAGTCCACCTACCCATCTTTCAAATTCAATTCGTTTGTGCATTCGGTCCACTATCAATGGGAACGGTGCCAGAAAAATATTTGAAGGGGATTCTCGCTTCAAAAACTTTGAAGTACGTGACATAAACCAAGGACGTGTTTCGTACAAATACCATACTTTTCACATATTGGGAAATGCACATTCCTGTTACAGATAAAATAAACGGATTATTTCTGCTATATTTTCATGGATGAAGAAATTTCAGTAAAAGCTTTAAGTTTTACCAATAACGGTATTTAAATACGAGTATTTTCATTTCTGTACGTCGCTTCGAATACACGGGTATTACAGATATTACGTTATTTATTTATATATTACGTTGGCCGAATGGTGGTCTGGATAGTGGCCCCGTCTTCTGTACCCAAGGCCGTGGATTCGATTCCCACAACTATAAATCCCTGGCTGAGTTTGTTCAATACTCTTCTCGGACCATGGTGCGTTTGGAACCCTCGTGACTTTCATTTTAAGTTTTTGATATTAATTATATCAGTTATTATCAGATATTAACATTATCTCATAACATAACGTAAAAGTGCTTATAAACTGAGCCTAAATGAAATGAATGAATTTTGACTCTTATATTTCTGTTCAAGCTGGTTTCTATTGGGTCATACCTAATGTGGGTAAATCATTTGACACCTTACTAGTGAATTATAGCTTGGCAAATTCGTTCGTAACACTCCCGATGGTCCACGCGGGCCGGAGGGCGTGTAGCGATGAATGATAAACCCACGATATGACTGATGCACCTCACTTCCCCGCACGCACGATTTCACACCCACGCAGCCTTTCCCCCCGTCGCCCGCATATCAAGGGAGTGTCTTCAACGAACGTGCCAAGTTATAGGTAATTTGTTTATTATGTACGAGTAGGTACCTCACTAGATACCTAAATAAGTAGGTTAATAATAAAGACTGTGTTCTTTATCTGTAGCTTATACGAGTACATGAGTATACTTATCTTATCATCATGATATCAGCCGATGGACGTCCACTGCAAGACATAGGCCTTTTGTAGGGACTTCCAAACAACTTCCAAACATCACGATACCTGCATCCAGCGAATCCCTGCGACTCGCTTGATCTCGTCAGTCCACCTGGTGGGGGACCAACACTTATCTTATACTCGTATCTTATATTATTCCTATATAATCATTCAACAAACAATATTCTAAAAGACTAAGGATTCCTTAAACCGTAATATATCGTTTAGATAAAGCCTTCGAAGTCGCCATCCGATAGATTTTAATCATGGAGATAAAAGATTTCGCACTTTAGGTACACCTTCGAGTTATAAATTACGTCAGAAACACAAAGGGACAAGAGTTACTTGAATGGGATCACTTGTAATAGGTACGAACATTAAAGAACACCCAGTGGGGTATAAATGTGCCATAAAGGTAATGACACACCACACAACCACGGTTAACTTAATTTACATTTAACATGGCGAATCTCCTAATATTAGACCGCGCTGGCAATACAATATACTCGTATGCACTAATCGTCATCAACCCATATTCGGCTCACTGCTGAGCACGAGTCTCTTCTCAGAATGAGAAGGGTTAGGTCAATAGTCCACCACGCTGGCCCAATGCGGATTGGCAGACTTCACACACTCAGAGAATTGAGAAAATTCTCTGGTATGCAGGTTTCCTCACGATGTTTTCCTTCACCGTTTGTGACACGTGATATTTAATTTCTTAAAATGCACACAACTGAAAAGTTGGAGGTGCATGCCCTGGACCTTATTCGAACCCACACCCTCCGGAATCGGAGGCAGAGGTCATATCCACTAGGCTATCACGGCCATATATGCACTAATAACTGTACCTAATTAAAAAAAAATTGGGTATAAGTTATGTAAGAAACACAAAAAAGGCGAGATTAACTTGAATGGGATCACTTGTAATAGTAACAAACATTAAACAACTCCGAGGTACAAATGTGCCATAAAGGTAATTGCACACTACACAACTGCTAACTGCTTACCATTTATACATTTCGAATTACATTCTATACCGCACTAGCAGTCCTGAATTGCATAATTCCAAATAAATGTTCTAAACAAAGTGTAGGATTTTAGCATTGCAATTCTAACCTAATGTGATATTTAATGTTTGACATAATTTTAAATGACATTTTAATATTTCACTGGTAATAATTACTTGACTTTGCACTAAATTTAACAAGGTTTAATAATTTTGACAGTATATATTATGACTATTATTTTATTTTATCTGTCACAGTAGTTTTGAGTTACATTTGTCATAATCATTGAATCTTAAAATGTTAAATTGTATAAGCTATTACATATGTTTTCTTTTTTATTTGTTTGCTTTTAAATTAGGATTATACATAGTCTATTTAAATTTTTCATACACCAAATTATTATGGTAGACAGTATCAGGGTCTTATTATATTTAAGTAATCTTTGTAAACCAGCTTTCTGATGAATAAATAAATTATTATTATTAAAACTATTATTATTAAGTAGGTAATACTTAAATATCACATTAGGTTACACGAAGATTACTGACTTAGTATGGGTGTGACTTACGTGCATGTTGCCATCAAAAATAGTCTTACTTAATAAATAATTTAGTGCAGCCTCCATACAAATCTGGGACATGTCCTTATATGGGGTAATCTTTGGATCTACAAACCCGATTTTTAAGATTCTTTAACAAAAACGTTATTATTTTTTTTTTTTTATTCTATACAAGTTAGCCCTTGATTACAATTTCACCTGATGTAGTCTTAGATGGAAACGGGCTAACTTGTTAGGAGGAGGATGAAAATCCACACCCCTTTCGGTTTCTACACGGCATCGTACCGGAACGCTAAATCGCTTGGCCGTACGTCTTTGCCGGTAGGGTGGTAACTAGCCACGACCGAAGCCTCCCACCAGCCAGACCTGGACCAATTAAGAAAATCTCAATCTGCCCAGCCGGGGATCGAACCCAGGACCTCCGATTTGTAAATCTACCGCTCATTCTCACGGGAATGGAAAATACGCGGGACGTATGCTAGTAAATAAATAAACAGGAAAACTATGTGTTAATTACTGTTCCACATTATTATCGATAAAGGGCTTCATATAATGGCTTAATTATATGAGAGGGACCGACAATAATTTATTACCTACCTACACGATATAAACGCTGCGTCGTACTGTTTCGCTCGAATAAATACTAACAGCTTATTCCTCCATGATACTTGTTTCATAAAATAAATCGTGAATTGCTTCAGAAATAATGATGCCAAATGAATATTAAGATTTGCTGGTAAGCATACTGTCCAAGCAGTAGGGTGCTGGCCATAGAATTCTTAATAACAATAAAATAGAAATGGCGTGTCCAGTGGCGTAGCTAGGTAACCAAGGGCCTTAGTGCAAATAAAAAATGGGGCTCTACTATAACAATACAAACCGGTTTTTATGAAGTAAAAATATTTAATATACAAATACTTTAAAATTGCTAAGCTACTTTAAAAACAGCTCTTTCACGTACACTGCAGGGCAGGTAATAAAAATATTAAACAGAAACGACATAAATTATAATTAATAGTTGATGTAGGTTTGACGGCCTCCGTGGCGCAGTAATATGCGCGGTGGATTGACAAAACGGAGGTCCTGGGTTCGATCCCCGGCTGGGCAGATTGAGATTTTCTTAATTTGTCCAGGTCTGACTGGTGGGAGGCTTCGGCCGTGGCTAGTTACCACCCTACCGGCAAAGGCGTTCCGGTACGATGCCGTGTAGAAACCGAAAGGGGTGTGGATTTTCATCCTCCGCCGAACAAGTTAGCCCGCTTCCATCTTAGACTGCATCATCACTTACCATTAGGTGAGATTGTAGTCAAGGGCTAACTTGTAAAGAATAAAAAAAAAAGGTATTGGGCATTAAAACGTAATAGAAAAGATTTTTTTTTTTTTTTAAAAGTATATTTGCCATATATTTTATAATATGACCAATATTCCCATTTCATTCCCAAGATTAAAGGGAATATATTTTCGTTGCCATGAAGGTTGCAACCTGTCATATTTATTTTGAAAATGGGAGAAATTTTGGGAAGTTCAGTTCGATTGAGATTTTCTGGTAAAGATTCGGTCCCCTGAGATTGAGGGCCCCGTACCACTGCACCGCCTAGCCCCTGGTTAGCTACGCCACTGACCGTGTCTACAGGACACAGGTCCAAAAATCAAATTACTGTGACATCTGGCGTGTGCCGTTGTAAAATGTCTAAAACTGCGTAATACTTCCACACTATCAATATACAATCTAGTAAAAGGTTTTCAATGAAACATGCCAATTCTATTGCCTTGTTATTTATAATTCTACTGTATGGACGGATTCAACGACCTAAATAATTGTTTAATAGGGAAAATACGAATCATACAGACATTTATAATTAAACTAGCGGACGCCCGCGACTTCGTCTGTGTGGAATTCAGTTTTTCACAAATCCCGCGGGAACCTTGGATTTTTCTGGTATAAAAAGTAGCCTATGTGTTAATTCAGAGTAAAATCTATTTTTATTCCAAATTTCAGCCAAATCTCTTCAGTAGCCGCTGCGCAAGAGGAACAAATATACCTATTTACACACTTACACACTTTCACACTTACACACAAACTTTCGCCTTTATAATATTAGTGTGATAGTGTGGGAAACTCCGGTATTTACTGGTACTAATTACTGGTATACGCACGCCACAGAATTTTGTCTATTCAGGTTTTTTTTTAACTTACGTAGATACTTCGTTATCACGACTTTGTACGCAACGAAATCGGATGTTTGAATACATACCAAAAGCTTTTGACGATCGCGCTGCAGTGTTCTGAGTGTGAATGACGAATCCGGAACAAGTATTTCATTCCGGATTCGTCATTAATGACTGCTACTATACCTGCAATCGGTACTACCATCTTTATTTTCTCTCTATATAAAATGAATTGCTATTCGTTAGTCGCGCTGTAACTTAAAAAATGATTCACCATTTTGAATAATTTTTTTAAAAAGCCAAATAAAATGGGAAATTTCAATAGAACATTGGAATAATCTAAAGAAAAAGTAATTTTGTGTGATTTAAGTAAGTGGTAAAAAGTCAAATCTATCTTCATGAGAACAAAACTAGAAGCCTGAACAGATTTTGATAAAAATTGGCACAGAGATAGGTAGTCTAGAATAGCACACAATACAACTCAAGACAAGCTATTTATTATCTCGATATTGCGAACAAGAGAACGCGGATGAAATAATTTTGTTCCTAAGGATCTAATGGTTCTAAATTCTATTTCAAAATTCGAATTTTAAATTGAAATTGTAAACCAATAAGGGAGAAGCCTCATTAGTGCGTTGCATTGCGTCGTCGCAACGGATTGACGTATAGTATGCCACATGCGAGTGACGCACAACGCCGTAGCGTAAAAAGCGTCGTAGCGACGACACACACACTCGGTCAGTCTGAACAAGGGAGCGAAACAAGTAAATTATTGTCCGTCGTAGCAACGGCTACAGCACAGAAAAGATATATCTTTACTGTGGCTACAGTGTTTCACTTGTTTTCTTTGTTTGACTTGTTGTTGTTTTTGTTGTTGTTATTAAGCTCTGATGGAACATCGCTGCGTTCAGGCACTAATGATGCATCGTCCAATGCTCATTATATGACGAGCGAATGAACCGAGAGTGACACGACACTAAACAATAAAACACTCGTAAATCGCACACTCATACTCGGCTGGATGTCCGTTTAATTAATGCCATCAATCATCACTGTCATCGCTGGAGCATCATTCATGTGTGATAAATTACACTGAAATCAAGCAAATTTCAGGCATTTGAACGCCCAGTTGTTGTTTATGTGCACGTAGCTATGAGTGATTTATTTTTAACTGCGCTGAAACCTTTAAAATGCAATCGATGATATTTGAATACTTATATTCTGTTATACATATTATAATTATAAAAAAATACAACCAACTTCAAAACATTAACGTACGTACCTACGTAGTTTCGTAATGAGGAAATATAACATTATTATATTTTCTATCTATTGAACACTTTGAAGTTCGTGCCAAGCCAGTGATCTATTAATTCAAGACGTACCTATCGTAAAGATTTTTGTTTCTCAGACAATCAAGTCTTTCATGTGGTTTTTTCAGTAACGACTAAAATCAACTACACACGGGCTTGGCATCGACTTCCAAGTGATCACATTCTCTCTGTCTTTCGTCGGTTGAAAACAACAGTATAATAGGGAAAGGTATTATTTTTTGTAGTCAGAAGGTAAAATTGTTTTAAGGAAAATTAAGCTCATTCAAATTAAATTATCAAAACCTCGTTTATGTATTAAAATATCTCGACAGAAATTGTTTGAGATGTTACTCCATATATTATTGGCTTGACTTGGTCGCTATGGGCCTTATTATTAGAAGGCTTAAAGTCACTCAGCGGGCGATAGAGCGAGCTATGCTTGGAGTTTCTCTGCGTGATGGAATCAGAAATGAGGAGATCCGCAGACGAACCAAAGTCACTGACATAGTTCAGCGAGTCGCGAAGCTGAAGTGACATTGGGCAGCAGTGACGTGAACTTCATAGATGCAGAAATGCGCTGCCTACCCTGAGGACTCATTACTAACCTGAATTGCAAAAGGAATATTCCGCTTCGTTCTATTTGTACGTATAGTGCATCCCTAGTTAAAAACCTTATGCATGCCACTGATGGGCAGGTCACATAGTTCGAAGAGCCGATGGACTTTAGGGTCCCAAGGTGCTGGAATGGCGACCCCGTACTGGAAAGCGCAGTGTTGGTCGACTCTTAGGTGGACCGAGGATATCAAGCGCGTTGCAGGGAGCCTGACGCCTTGAGACCGTTGTGCTTGGAGGTCAATGCAAGAGACATATGTCCAGCAGTGGACGTCCATCGGCTAATAATGATGATGATGATAATAATATTGACTTGGCATAATAGCATTTCACGTTACGACAGCTTTCAAACAAATAATGGCATTCTAACGGTCTATTAGTTTAGTAGGTACGATGGTACAGGCAGACATCAAACTTATAATTCCTCTTTTTTTACATCAGGGTTAAAAAGGCTGAAACGCTTAATAAAGACCTTAATTGTCATGTTGGCGGTCAGTTTGTTTGCGGTTAAGTGCAATGCCCACCAGAGCGAAATGATTTATGAAAATTGTGCTACCATATTTGTGGGACACTATAGTTTATTTGAATGTTACTAAATTTAGAACGAAAAATTGCCTTTTCCCCACAGATTGTATTTTTTACGGTTGGCATTTTCATTTTGATTTTTCAGTCAGAATTGCAAAATTTACCTTTGATAACTTAATGTTAGAAATTAATGCCGATATAGTCTAAGATGCAAGCGGGCTTACTTGGAAGAAGTTTATTTTACCCATACCTCTGACAGTTTCTATAAGCAGCATCATACCGGAACTGACGATACATTTTTGTTCTTAGTATGGTAACCAATCACAGTCGATGCCCATCACCGGAACATACTCGGTGACGCCGCACGGTTTCATCCGCGTGGTTCCCGTTCCCGTAGGAATACGGGGATAGCCTAGCCATCCTCGATAAATGGGCTATCTAGCACTGAAATTATTTTTAAATCGGATCAGTAGTCCTGAGATTAGCGCGTCCAAGCAAGCAAACAAACTCTTCAGCTTTATAATATTAATTAGCATAGATTAAGGAAATAAAGAATCTTAGATTGGATCGATCTGGTTCGAACCGGACACTGTTGAAAACATTACGACTACGCCTTATTAATGTTAATTCAAATAAAGAGGTAAGTAAAAGTATCCGTTATTTTGTAGACTATAAAAAATTACACTTTATTTTATAAAAATTCTTCATTCATGAAATTTAAAAAACTGTGTGTTCCACGAATGCCGTAAGTGTTTGATAAATATTATTTTATCGCAAACAAGGTAAGTGGAAATTTTAAACTAATGTTGATTTAGCTCTCAATATCAGTCTCCAAAGAATAATACCTACGTAATTGTGATAACCAAAAATGTTTACCTAAAAAGTAAGTTAAAAAATACAGCATTTCGTATGAATAGTATTATGTACTCGTAGGTAGGAAAATTACCATAATTCATCGGAAAAAAGACATACGTGAGAGTACAAAGATTGTAATGTGAAAATTTTCGTAACGCATAAAAATCAAGTATTAAAAAAAGAGATTAGATAGGACTGTTTTTTTTTAATATGACCAATATTTCCATTTCCATCCAACTAGTCAGAAAATACTGTGTTATGAGTGGGTACGACAAGAGTCCACCGGGCGGGGATCGAACCTTTCGGTGATGAGTCCGACCCATTTACTACTGAGCTATTGAAGCTATTCTAAAAGATACTTGAAGATAAGTTTGAATATTTTACACTTTTAATATTACCTACTTAATATGCTAAACGTTCGCTACCGTATCGCTTACCGTAGCGCACCGTATCGTTTTGGAATACATGAATGCTCTCCAATGCGAGAATATTTCGTATGCCATGGTAGTAATCTCATAGGTGCTATAAATTTCAATAAGAAGCACTTTATGCAAATTTTAACACTCTTTATTGAACCTTTCGATTTATGAGATCACGGATAAAAGAACGCTTAAACGCATTATTGGAAAAAGTATTGTTTAAACTTACTTGGGTATGATGTCATGTTTCAGTATTTTCAATTAATATTACTTACATTTTCAATAAATTTCGGGATCCCACGCGAATTCGGGATCAGGGGCCCATCAACTGATCCAGTGGAAACCGGGCGTTTGTAATACGGCGCTACAAAAGAAAGCCTTCAAGTTTTTTTTTTTTTACTAGTTAGCCCTTGTCTACAATTTCACCTGATGGTAAATGATGATGTAATCTAAGATTGGAAGAGGAAAGTATTGGTCAGATAAGCGATAAACTACTTTAGGTCGAAGGGTCGCGAGTTGACCTGGGTTGGTTGACCCTAGCTAAAGGGAATATTTCTGCATTTTTGGAATATTTAAAAGTTCGTTCGTCAATCGTTATTTAAGGAATACTTGAGTAAATCGGAAAGTACCGATTTACTCAAGTATTTTTCATGTGATTATTATTATTGAATGTGTTCCAAAAACCAATTCACTCCTTAATAGTAAAAAATACCTTTACACACAACACACACACAATAATATAAGATAAGTAAACGTTTAAAAGTGTGTCAAAACCCTTGGTAACGAGCTCTTGAACATCAAAAGGCAGTTATTCACAATCGCTGCACGCGCCATTTTGTAAAATGTCCGCTGAATGAGAAAGAATGGAATGAAAGAACCTACTTGCAATCGATTCAAACATTCAGCTTCTTGGCACCACCAAGAAAAAAGAAAGAAACTGTCTTTTTAAAAAATAAACCTGCAATCTAACAAAAAATAAATAATATTTTGAACTGCATAGTTTACTTTACCTACTTAAGGTATACTATAGCTTTAACAAAATAAAATATTTTCTGAAAATATTTATCGAGACACAACCGTTAAATATAAAATGTGGTAAAAGTTTGAAATTAAAATTATATGACGATTTTATCGCTATATTCCTATGATAAGCAAAATTAAACTTCCCCTTACTTTAGCTAACTAAACTCAAAGTACGATTGGGTGGATGTTATAATTTCCGGGCAGCACTCAAAGTTTGGAAAACCATTTCCACCATTTACTATCGGTGAGTACATGAGATTAGTAAATATAAGATATTTTACTTCGTTATTATTATTAGGGAGGGACACCACACTAAAATCTGGAATATTTATCAGCAAACAAATTAAAAAGGAAAGGGTATATACATCTGTTTTAGTAATAATACGAATAACTAATATCTCTAGTTATTTTAAAACAATTAATAATAGTTTTAGGTAATTAACTCGTTCTTAATTTAAGGTAATTTTTTATTATTAAACATTGAACTAAAAAAAACATACATACAGCCGAACGTAGAACCTCCTCCTTTTTGGAAGTCGGTTAAAAACAATACATCATTTTTGATAAATCAGACATGAAATGGCATTCGTTATATACCTTCAATTTTAATTTGCTTGTTGATAAACATTCTACATAGATTTTGGCTTTAGTATAAAGGTCTTATGTCTCTGCCCTAGAAAGTGTGTTTGATCTTT
This sequence comes from Bicyclus anynana, assembly GCF_947172395.1. Taxonomy (NCBI): domain Eukaryota; kingdom Metazoa; phylum Arthropoda; class Insecta; order Lepidoptera; family Nymphalidae; genus Bicyclus; species Bicyclus anynana. Next base: position 6,693,878 of record NC_069095.1, read on the forward strand.
GGTATATTGTCTTTGATAATAAATAAATAAATAAAATAAAATCATTTTATTTCAGACTAGAGACCCATATGCAATATATACATTGAGTAAAGTACCTACTACAGAAAAGCAAACCAAATTATTAATCTAAAGTCAGAATAAGAATTAAAAATCAGAAACACAGAATCAATATTACAATTAAAAAATTAAACATTAAGGACCCAAAATTATTACCAATACTATTTTCTTTATTTTATTTTACGTTCGGAACCTGGTGCACGTTTAGCCATTTTTAAGCGCATTATGGGAAATACTCACAACCTTGCTTAGATCTCGTTGGGTTAAATATAACTTTGTACTATTAATTATAGAGTTATATTTGACGGACAAACAGATGAGTGTGACCTAGCTGGCGGGAAGTGAATAACCATCACCTATACATAACAGAGTAAGTTCGCAGGGTATCAACGAAAGTGTTGCCATGTATCTTCTATACAAGGAGCGAGGCCTGGCCCTGTGAGCCAAAGACTTATTCCGATAAGTATTTGAAATAATCTCTGACAAAATAATCTAGTATTTTACAACTGATCTCCATAATATGTTCCAAAACCTTCGAGACGAGTCCATTCATTCTCTAAACAAAGCTCGCAGCGGCACTCGGCACTCTGAATACAAAGTAACGGTTATAGCCTACGGGAGAGACTTTTCCTAAATTTACCACCTCTCCGACTTTTCATAATTTTAATAAAACATTTTCTAGTAGGGTAGCCTAGCACTGTGTACCAGAAAACAATATTAGCTAATCTATACTAATATTATAAAGCTGAAGAGTGTGTTTGTTTCTTTGGTTGAATGCGATAATCTCAGGAAGTACTGGTTCGATTTGAAAAATATATATTGTAAGACGGCTTACCCGTGTGGTAATGAAGATTACCAAACGTCCTGTAAGGATAGATAGCTTTGTGATACATTTTGAGGTTTTATATTGAGTAGATTACGAAATGAGAAGAATAATTCGGAATCAAGTAGACCAGCGCAACCCTACACAATTGTTCTAATAGTAGAGGAGCCGAAGAGGGGATATTTGCAGTTACTCGAGCGCGGCAGATAAACATAAGACTATACTTACACTTTGTCGAGTACCTCCACCGAGTATGAGCCCTTAATATTGGTGGGTACGTTTAGGGCAACCAAAAAAAAAACTAACTTCATAAATACTCAACCAGCACGTCAGATTAAGATAAGGTAGGTGAGTTGATAGCTAAAAACTGCACATTTCGAAAATCTGACGATTTGAGCGTAACGTAATGCAATGGGAGGGTTTCAAAGTTACAAAATTAAACCCTTATATTTTAGTGCTCGAGGTACGAATGCGATTAATTTTTTACTTATTTTTAAGGAAATAATCTCCTAATTAATCGCTAAAATTTTCTTACAATTTCAGTAAGCCAAAATAATAAAAATTGTTTTTAAAGTCTGTAGTTTTTTTTTCCACCGCTAAAAGCGGAAAAAGTAAATAACCATTTATTCTTCGTATAATTTCATCTACCAAATGTAATCGGTCTCAATGACGCTCGAGTAACTGCAAATTTAGCATCCCGGGCTCCCCTACTAAAATAATTATTCAACAAATATTTATACACGTTCTAAACATAGAATTTTAGAACTACGAGTAGAAGTTATAACATCACCATAGAGAAGTTTGTATGTGCATGAGGTTTGAACACACCAAAGTTAAATAGAATTGTTTATCTTGGTTTCGATAACGGTTATTGATCATTCATCTTGAACTAACCTTACTCTTCTAACTCTAACTTTTGTTACATAATTGTATTTTAATGAAATCTAGGTCCTGTTTTAGGATATTGTTTAGCTAATGTGTTATTGCGAGTATTATGTAGTTTCGCAAGTCTTATGTAGTTTTTTTTTTCAAAGCACTATACATATTTTGTTATATATAATCTTTATATATTTTGTTATATATATTTTTTTTATCACACTAATATTTATAACATTGTGTGTATGTGTGTATGTTTGTTATTTCTTCACAGTCTGAACGCGAGTGTTGAATGAAAACAGGATACCCTGGATTAACGGATACGGGTTATTTTTCTTCCGGAAAAATCCATGGTTCCCTAGAGATTTGTGGAAAACTGTTATTGACGTCGTATATCAAGTACTTACCTACTTGTATGTAGCTTCACACTTAAAGAAAAAGTACTGTTTTGTAACCATGAAGTATCTAGATAGATATACTCAATGATGGTAAATTATCATTGGGTATACTTACTTAATATTTTAAAGAGGTCAATTATCTATACACTTAGTATTATGCAGAGGCAAAGTTTGTGGTATTGTAGATATGGTATTGTAGATTGAGGTAATATTTACTGAATTCGCATTCTCACGGCAACGGTAAATACGCGGGTGAAACTGCGGGGCGTCAGTAATCAATAGAGGAACAAACTTGTTGCACATCAAAGTTGTAGTTAAAATCAGCACAATTGTGTCAGACAATCACGAAATCTGTTTTCCAGTTTTGGAGCAGTCACATTGCGTACAGTCGTTTATCAAGTCAACGAAAGCTATTTGTCAGGGTTAATATACAACCGCTGTCCAGTGACGTCACAACGATTGGATTGTGAGTAGCAAGTTTTCAAAATTAATGTAGATCGATGAAAACAAGCTGCAAAGTAGCTTTATTTATTCGGTAATAATTTATTACAAAACGTCAATGTCTCAAAACCTGAAAACGAAAGTCTTTAATGAGTGTGTCTTGCCTGTGATAACGAAAGGAGGGTAAACGTGGACACTGACCACTGGCCATATCTACAAATTTAAAGTCGCTCAGCGAGCTATGGAAAGGGCTATATTAGGAGTATCTCAGAAGGACAAAATCCGGAACGAGTAAATTGATAGGAGCACGAAAATAATCGACGTACGGGACAGACGTGTTCTGAAGTGGAGACCACATACCAGTGTAGGACGCCCTTCCACAAGATGCTTCGACGACATCAAGAAGGTAGTGGGAAGTAGCTGGATGAGGAAGGTTGAGGATCGTGTGTGGTGGCGCGCTCTCGGAAAGGATACAGGCTGTTGATTGATGATATTATTGCTTAGTCGATGACTGAAATTATTTGTTTTCGAATTAGATAACTACTCTTACAACCGCTTTTTATGACACAAAGACGATATTGCTTCAAACTTCTCTTTATATCTCTGTGCAAACCGACAAAAAATTTGACAGATTGACAAAAGTTTCAAGAACTGTGGTCCTATTATTTTCTTTGAGGTGTACTCGTAAGTATATATTTCATAAGGAAAGCTTGCTGGTGTCACGTGTACCTAATTCCAGAAATATCTCAATCGATTTGGTTCTTTCCCCTAAAAGGCTAAAACCCAATATTCCGCTTCACTGTTTACGTAAACCTTAATTACTTGCGGTCAGTGACCCTTTTGCCCACTAAATTATATAAATATCGGGCCCAATATATTTATTTGGGTCCTCCTATTTGTAATTATGGGTAAAAGCTAATATTATATTACGATGTGTTTAGCTGTATATATTTAGGTACGAGTTGGCAGTTCTGTTTGGAAGTCCTTACAAGTAGGTATGTCCTGTAATGGACGTCCATCGGTTGATAAAGATGATGGTTATTCGAACCATACCTTTTAAGGTAATTCTTGACTACGATTTTATCTGACGATGCAGTCTAAGATAGAAGCGAACTTATTTGGAAGAGGTGCAACTATATTCTACTCATACCTCTGACGGTTTTTACACGGCATCAAACCGGAACTCTAACGATTAAAGCCGTGATAGGCCAGTGGGTATGACCTATGCCTCCGATTCCGGAGGGTGTGGATTCGATTCCAACTTTTGATGGATGCACCTCCAACTTTTGAGTTGTGTGCATAATAAGAAATTAAATATCACGTGTCTCAAACGGTGAAGGAAAAACATCGTGAGAAAACCTGCATACCAGAGAATTTTCTTAATTCTCTGCGTGTATGAAGTCTGCCAATCCGCATTGGGCCAGCGTGATGGCCTATTCTGAGAAAAGACTCGAACTCAGCAGTGAGCCGAATATTGATGATGAAATTCGTTCGTTACTCCCGATGGTTCGCTAAGGCCGGCAGAGGCGATGTCCCGCACGCACGACTTCATATCCGCACAGTCCTTCCCTTCATACCCGTGCGCACGACATCACACCCGCGCAGTCCTTCCTTCCCGTCGCCCGCATATCATGGGAGCGTCAAGCTATAGCGGCATATCTAAGCCAACTGGAAGTTATCGCTTATGACCATATATGACCTTATGTGCCTACCATCAGATCTGGGGTGTTCCCAAATTAATCTGAGCTGGGATTCGGGCCTAGGACTTGTCAATTGAAAACTACCTACATTAATACAACTGCGCGAAAGAATTCATTCAAGAAGGAAAAGAAGTCATTTAAAAAGCAATTGTACATATTATTTTATGGAAATGATATGTGATATTTCCGGAAGACTTAGAACTGTTTTGTTTTATATTGCTAAAAAATATTTAGCTGGCCATTTTTTGCGATTAAATAAAACACAACATTTGTTTTAATAAATTGGAAATTTTTAGACGCAACTAATAATTATTATTATGAACAATGATGACACAGATATTTAAATGTATTATGCGGTTTTTTGGGCTCAAACCATAACAAACAGAAAGAGTATTTTATAGCATTTTAAACCAAATCAAAATTAAAATAGCTCCCATTATAGTAGGTACTTATACAACTTTAACCACACAGGCAAAGTAGAAAATTTTCCCTTTGTTAGAATGTGACGGACGTAACTTACAAAGGACTTTTTACCACATTATTTACCAGCCTTCCCTTTTAGCTTTTAGTTTAGTACGTACGGGTCGGGAATATCTACTTTTAATTACAAAGGACTCAGACAAAGGATTAAGACGGACATATAACTCTAACTAGATTGTGTCTATGAAGTTGTGTTCCCTGTTTTAAAGGCTCTTTTTACCCGACTACGGCGAAGCCAAAAGGAAGGGTAATGATTTTGACAGTCTATGTATGTATGTATGTATGTTCCACCGTAGCGCCTAAACTACTAAACCGACCGAACGACTCTACCGTGACCATTTTTGTTCCTATGCATTTCTCTATTTCAATCTGATTTGCTTGTTTCGTTCTTTATAGACCCTTTTTTACGTAGACGGGTTATAGTTTTTAAACTTTATTTTTTATTGTTCTTTATCTTCTTTATCTGTTCTTTATCTGTTCGACGCCCAGCATGGTTCCATACTTCAAATTTAACAGGTTTTACGAGTATGCCTACTGGAGGTATACTTTCAACCTCTATTTCACCCCCTTCAGATTTTATTTTTGCGTTAAAAAGTATCCGATTTGAGTATAATCGTGCCAATCAAAATCGCGTGTTTCATTTAAATTCATTCAGTAGTTTCAGCGTAAATCCCCGGTTAACAAAACTACATATACATACGATTATATGTACCTATAATGCGCCCCAACAAAAATTTTCAAAATATCTTCAATGTACAGAATTGGGCCTGCTAACCTTTTATTAAAAGTATAGATTCCTCGATTATTATTTACATTTATATTATTAATTATAATTATATAGTTCAGTTTGTTTTTGCCATTAATAGGTACTTTGATTACATATCATTGATCGTAATTAATTAATCAATATTATTAATTAACTTAATTGCTTACGTATTTGCATAAATATTAATTATTATAATATTGAGAAATTTCCTTTGGCGTTGTTTCAATTCACTTTGAACTACGTTAATGACTGTCATTAAGTGGGTAAAATGATTATACCTACTGGCGGGTCTGTCACATACAAATTACCATTCACTTTAGTAAAAAAACATTTTAATTGGGTACTTAACCATAAAAAGCTACAATTTATACTAATATTATAAAGAGCTAAAGTTTGTGAGATTGTGAGGCTGTCGGGGGTAGTCTCTGGATCTACTAAACCGATTTTGAAAATTCTTTTACCAATAGAAAGCTACATCATCACCGAGTAACAAAGGTTTAATATAGATATTATATACTTTCTCATATTTCTACGGAAACAATAACTGCGCAGGTGAATCCTCTTGGTCTACTATACCTACAATTTTTTTTCTCTCATTTATTTATTACTTCTTTTTTTTAAATTTTTAACAATATATAAAATACAAAACATTAAAAAAAATTCACCCTCCCGCTGCGGGACATTTGAGTGCCCAAGCAACCGGTGGTTAGGGCTCCAGAGTGAGGAACCTCCTCACAATACGCGCCGTCTCAAGAATCACTGCCTTTTGTATCCGACTCTTGATCCAACAGTTAAGCGAAAGCTTCTTAAGGTGTTGGTCGAAGCTTTTCGCTATAAGACCATTGACTGAAACAACTATCGGAACAATAATAGTTGACTCAACATTCCACATGGCGGTAATCTCGTGAGCAAGGTCCAAGTATTTTGATACTTTTTCCTTTTCGGCTTTAACCAGATTATCGTCATGTGGAACAGTAATATCAACAATTATTGCACGACGCACTGACCGATCGACTAGCACTATATCAGGTCTATTGGCTACAATATACCTGTCAGTGATAATCGTTCGGTCCCAGTAGAGCAATGCACTGCTATTTTCAAGAACTGACGCTGGGTTCTACCTATAGTAAGGCATCTCAAAATCGATAAGGCCATATTGAAGAGCAAGCCGTATTCGCCGTTAGGAAGGTGAGAACACCCGGACACAATATGCCCAGGACGATGACACGCTCGACAGATGTCTAGAGTGCCATCTTTCATAATGTGTTTCCGGTAGTTTCTCGTCTTTATAACTTCGTCCATAATTGCACAGACAAAACCCTCGGTTTCCCCAAAGAGGTCACCGAATTGCAACCAAGATACAGATGTTATTTGATCTACATCCGGCCCAGTAAGGGCCTTGTAGAATCGTCCATGCAACTCCTTGCTCCTCCATATTGCCACACGATCTGAGTTACTAATTACTATAGGTTTGCGCCAGTTCTCTTTGCCTAGGGATAGCGGGGTAAGTCCCTTATCCACTGCAACGACATCCTGATACATACTCACATTCATCTTGAGAAAATGATCTCCGAGGTTGCACACCTCACGATTATGGAGGTTCTTGGCGTTTAAGAAGCCATGTCCTCCACACTTGCGTGGGATGTACAATCTCATTACAGATGAACGGGGGTGATGCGGACTTTACAGTCCAGGGAATCCAGTTCGGTTTGAGTCCACTTTAGAATGCCAAAAGTGTATATGAGTAAGGGCATGACCCAGCTATTGAAGGAACGCACCTTGTTACCGCCTGATAACAGACTTTTTAGGACTTTTTTCAGGCGGCCAAAGATGCGTTCCTTCTCTACCTGTTTCATATTCCCTGTCTCAATACCAAGTGCTTCTGTCATTCCAAGGTATTTATAGGTCTCGCCTTCAAGGAGTGATCTGAGAATGACAGTTTCTGAAATAACTATATTCTCGGAGCTCACTATCCTTCCTCGCTCTACATTGATGACCGCACACTTGTCTACACCAAATTCCATCCTTATGTCATTGCTAAAGGTTTGAGTAATCTTCAGCAATGACACTAGGTCTGCGCGCTTTGATGCATACAGCCTGAGGTCATCCATGTAAAGCAAGTGAGATATGAGCTCACCACTCCTGCGAAGGCGAAAGCCTAGCCCTGAATCCCGCAGTAAAGTACTGAGAGGATTAAGGGCTAGACAAAACCATAGAGGGCTCAAACTATCGCCCTGGAAAATACCTCGCCTAATCCCTATCAGTTCGTTCGATTCAGAACACTCAGAAGCGCCTGGGTGACGAAGAACTGTCATCCACTGTCTACATACATGACTCAAGAAAAGAGCATAGTGTTGTATCGACCTTGTACAACCGCATGACCTCCATGAGCCATGAATGAGGCACTGAATCATAGGCCTTCTTGTAGTCTATCCAAGCAGCCGTGAGATTTTTTCTGTTTCGCCGAACCTGTTGGCAAATAGCAGTGTCTATGAGGAGAAGTTCCTTTGTACCGCGAGACCGGGCCTTACATCCATTCTGTGTTGGGGCCAAAATATGATTTGCATTTATATGCATCGTTAATTTTGATGACAGAATGGATGTAAGGAGCTTATAGATGGTGGGTAAGCAAGCAAGTTATCGGTCGGTAGTTTTTGGGGTCTGTGGTACTTCCGGATTTGTGTAGCAGGAACGTGACACCAGTTGTTAAAAATGCCGGTAGCGATCCAGTGTCAATGGCATTTTGAAATTGCACTGCCAAGATAGAATGGGCGCTACGAAACCATTTTAACCAGAAGTTGTGCAATCCATCCGGTCCTGGGCATTTCCAGTTTGACGCCGGGCGAATTGCACAGCTTACATTTTCTGTTACCTACAATAATTATTATACCTTCGCCAAATATTGGCTATTTTAGAATTTAAACTATCGTGAGTGTTTTTCATATTAATTGATAACCTATGTAACACGGCTAAAACTCACGTGATATTAGGTCTGAGTTGCCCGACTAGTTAGCCCGACCTAATATCACGTGAGTTTTAGCCGTGTTTTATAATCAATTAAATATTGGCTATATTTTTATGATCAGACTTTTTCAGATGAAAACCTCGCTTGTGGAAAAAATAACTAATTTCTTCATTATCATAAAGCATAGATAACTAACAATACCTACTTGTGGCGCCATCAATCCAGGTCATTTACACTCTGGTCTGGCAATAAATTGCATTACCATTTTTTAGAGAATTAACCTATCAAGTATCGCACTTCAACGCTCTTTCTTTAACGAATTCGCAAAATTTTCGTGATTTTCCTATTTATTATACTTGCATCTATTACCTACTGTGAATATTATCTATCATTTATTCTTATCTATATCTATATCTATACTAATATATAAAGCTGAAGAGTTTGTTTGTTTGATTGAACGCGTTAATCTCAGGAACTACTGGTCCGATTTGAAAAATTCTTTCAGTGTTAGCTAGCCCATTTATCTAGGAAAGCTATATGCTATATATTATCCCCGTTCTCCTAATGGAACGGGAACCATGCGGGTAGAACCGCGCGGCGTCAGCTAGTCACTAATAAATAACAGATGAGGGTATATGTATATTATTTCTAATGCCGGTTAATAGACCATTAATACACCTCTTAGTGTTTCCTCGGCTTTCCCATCCTTCGCTGTCTATCAACAGCGGAATTTTAGTTAATTTAAAAGAATTAACGATGTTCAGGTATTAAAAAAAGTTGGTTAAGTGAAAAGTTAAGTACTTACTTATTTATAAAGTGTACAGGGATCTACGTCAAAATTTCATTAGCAAGTTGGATCGAGAGATTGTAAAGCCAGACCGACCTCATTTTAGGAAGGCTGAAAAGTCAGCCTGTGCCCCTACCATACATAGGTAAGTAGGTACTGAAGTCAATTATGAAGTTTGGTCTGTGGTGGCTTTGAAAGATAACAGGTTTCAAACCATCTAAGGGTCCATGTAACGTGCCTACAAAATCCGAATTAAGCTACTCCACAAAGTGAATACAAGCACAATTTTGTGTTTACTTACAATATATATATTTATGTAGATATAGTTTTTACACTTCCTGAACAGCTCGACATTGGAGACAATATTTAGTTATTATTTGTTTAAATACCTTTCGTTTTTTCAATGCAACTAGATGAAATTCAGAAATTTAAAAAAGTGTTTTTTAGATAGCATGGGTACGGTGACGTTTAAAATACGTACTATTATTGTGAATCGCGGCAAACTTTCAAGGTTAAAAATCGATGTGTAGTGAATGGTTTTCACAAAGCTACCACAAATCCTTTCGGTTTCTACTCGACATCGTACCGGAAGGCTAAATCGAAGGCGGTACGTCTTTATCGGTAGAGAGGTAACAATAGCCACGGCCGAAGCCTCCCACCAGCCAGACCTGGACCAATTAAGAAAATCTCTATTGCCCCAGCCGAGGATCAAACCCAGGACTCTTGTAAATCCGCGCCACGGAGGCAATAAATGACTACCGTTCATAACTGACAAACTTTTCCTAAAATGAGGTACGTCTGGTTCCGACAAAATTCTCTGTCTAAATGGTAAACTGTAGATAAGTGGTTTTTAGTGGAAGAGTAAATTTCAGGTTCAGTGCACAAAACATAAACCATCCCAAGTTCTATTGCGGTGTGCTCGGAAAACAAAAGCATTAATCATCGACGGAAATTGTGCTAAACCAATGCTAAATGGATGCAGTTTATGCAAAGCGGGTCGACGAACAATTAATTCAGCTGTGAAATTGCAACGAGAAATTGCACTTTTGGCGGTGAGCTGCTTTTTTAACAGCCTTCAAAAAAAGGAGTTTCTAAATTCGACTGTATGTTTTTTTTTTTTGGTTTAAATGTTACCTGATTACTCGAACACTCGAAGGGTATACTCCCGAGGTGGACCCAACTATAGCGTTTTATATTTTTTCCATTAAACATTTTGAACCACTAAACCTTAATGAAGGTTTAGAGTTGATCTGATGATGGGGCATTAGGATTACTAGTCGAGCACGTCGAGCACGATGAGAAGGAATTCAAGTTGCGTAATCGCGTTATCTATAGCAATTTTCGAAACGAAGCGGACGAAATTCAGACACCACTATTCCATCCAAGGTTTTAACATGACTCATAGCACAACGTAGGTACCTTTAGCGAAATATTTTTTGGTAGATCTAAATCTAGTAAGACTAAAAATGGAAAAATAAAAAAAAATAATAAAAAAATCTTCGCCGGCGAAGACGCTGAGTTTGACGCACACCTTGTGTGCACAGCTGCACTCTCTATTCCCTCACTCTCATAGTCCGATGGAACGGCAGACTGACACGACCAGTGAGAGATCAGGCGCAGGACCGACGGCTTTACGTGCTCTCCGCGGCACGGCGGTGTACTAACACCGCCAGCTTCCTAACTCCAGGCCGCTATTAAGATTTTTTTTATTAGATTACTTTATGTATTTAGCCATGACATACAAGTAATAAACAGCAAACCACCGCCTACAAACAGAGCTACACTTCCATGAACCTGAGGCGTAGGTGTTAAGCCTCCTCACAATATCAAAAATTATCACCCTAAGCCCACCAAACCGTGACAGCCCAGTGGATATTAACTTTGCCTTCGATTCCGGAGGTTGTGGGTTCGAATCCGGTCCGGGGCATGTACCTCCAACTTTTCAGTTGTGTGCATTTTAAGAATTATCAAAACGTTGAAGGAACAACATCGTGAGTAAACCTGCATACCAGAGAATTTTCTTAATTCTCTGCGTGTGTGAAGTCTGCCAATCCGCATTAGGCCAGCGTGGTGGACTATTTGCCTGACCTCTCTCATTCTGAGAGGAGACTCGAGCTTAGCAGTGAGCCGAATATGGGTTGATAATCAAGATAATGATCATGTTACAGCCACTGTACAGTGGCTGTATGAGTAATCTGAAATTTATAGAATTTTAATGAAAAAAATATAGTGATTGATATTGTTTTGACAGGGATTTGTTTATGAAAGGGATTACAAAACCAATTTTGCGTGGAAACTCGAACGACGCCGCTTGCTTAAGTTAAGCTCGACTCGTAAACAAAAATTACCTGTCTATCCACATCTAAATCCATTGATATTCATAAATATTTATCTCTCATTGAAAATTTTTAATTTAATTAAACTAAATTAAAATCGAAATTAGAAACGTTTATTTTACTGAACGTAAAGTTTGTATGTTTTTGATTTGGTTACATATCATGAGAAGACCCGACAAGACTCAGTTGGTCTTTTAAAATGATCTTTAAAACAAACAATATTTGTCATGTCTTTTTTTTCAATGTAACCAATATTCACCTTCCCCCGAAATAATCATCGCATTTTTGACCACAGAGGAATGCTATTTCCACTCACTAATTATTACCCAAATATTTAAGTGATTAATTTCAAATTCCAGCTGTACCTATTCAAATTTCATTAATAAATTGGATTGAAAGTAATTGTATTTAAAATGAAGCAATTAATCAAACCCTTAGATTGCTAGCTTAGTTGGTAATTTCTCTAAAATACAATTACTCTGACACGGCTTTGTACTTTAAACAAATTGTAATTGTCGCTTTTTGTAATAGGTATTTGATACCATAAGAAAATCAAATCTTGGAATTTTAATTTAACTTATTTTCCGATCCGTCTTCGATGTTGAAATTTGCACACGCTCTGAGTTCTGATGGTATTACTTATCTAGCTAAGAAACAAATCCAATATGGCGGCCTCTCCAATCACTTGTAACTATGTATGTAAGAAAATCTTGGAATCTGAATTTGACCCACTTCCCCGTCTTCGATTGGGATAAAATTTTGCACACGCTCTGAGTTCTGATGACAATACATGACTAGCTAAGAAACGTCATTACAAATCCAATATGGCGACCTCCCCAAGATGGCGGACCGGCTGTTTGAAATCCACCTCCATGATATGGATATCAAATGAAAGGGTTTGCTGAAAGGAATACGAAAAAATAGTTACTAAAAATTAGAATTAAGTATTGGATTTAAGTCACTTAAATCCAATACTTAATTCTAATTTTTAGTGCATGCTGAAAGCGAGTTTTTTCGTTTTTTTTTTTAACTATTTAATGTTACATTTTAAACTATCTTAATTATTATTCATAACTTACGTGATACAATTAGGTACGTCGGAGTTTTTTAATTATATTTTGAAAAAACTAGATAATATTTTGGTGTTCACTAGATTAAATGAAAAAGGAAAGGTAAGAGATTGGTCATACTTTTACAGATATTTTATTTAAATATTGTACCTGAACCTCTAGTAAAAAGATTAGACCCTATTTTAACACAGGTCGCAAGAGAGAAAATTTTGAAATAACGTTAAGCCCGGAATCCTTTCCAGGCAAGCTTTAATTGGTAGAGTTAGCTAGTTGAGGTAAGAGGCTTTAAACTCTGTTCAGATTTATTATCACTTTATTCGCTATTTGTAATACCTATACCTACGAACTTTGATTTTGACTGATAGAATATGACTTTATTGAGTGTTTTCCAAAATAATATAAAACGGCTCAAAAATACAAAATTGCTGCCGACATGGGGTTAGTCATAAGTTTGTTCGTGTTCATGTTTGTTTGGTCTATGCTGCGTTCTATTCAGTATTATCATTTTGGAGACATTACTGTCTGCTGCTGCTGTCCTTACCTGCTGTTCTTTTGCATTTATGAAGTGCACGCCACTGTCTATTCTTGGCTGCAGTACTGCAGCACGCCAAATTGTTGGTCTTCTGCTTCGTTTCTTACTAAGTGACAGTGACTTTATTGTAGGTACTTTATTACCTACCTACAACAAAGTCAACGAGTCGAGAAGTTGAAGTGGCAGTGGCCGGGACACAGTTCGAAGAGCTGATGCACGTTGGGGCCCCAAGGTGTTGGCATGGCAAAGTGATGGTCGACCCCCCACTAGATGGACTGTCGACATCAAGCGAATCGCAGGAATTCGTTGGATGCAGGCGGCTCAGGATGGTGACGTTTGGAAGTCCCTACAAAAGGCCTATATCCTGCAGTGGACGTCCATCGGCTGTTATGATGATGATGAAGATGATATGATGATGATAATGATGATGATGATGATGATGATGATGATGATGATGATGATGATGATGAGGTACCTACAACAACGATCACAACAATGAAACATCGATTCTATAGCAACAGTTTTTATAAACGCGTTAGATCATAGATTTTTGATCTTTGCCAGAGGGGTAACGGTTAGCGAGGCAGGTCCTGTTATTTAAATGGTCTAATATTCCATAGATACTCTTATTCTCTTTAACACTCTATGGTTTCTCTGTCTACGGTAAAGATAGGTTGTCTGTTTTCGTCTGACATTTATTTGTCAAAGACAACCTATATTGACGTTTGACGTTTCCAATTCCAATTAATTGTCAAATACGTGCTGCCTCTTGTCAATAATTACATTCGTAATTACATTTTATTGGTTTTTTAATCAGTGTATTTACTTTAATAATAACATTTATCCAATTTGAATAGGTTTTGTGATCATACCGATGGTGTGTGTATAAAGATGAGCTGCTTAACTTGCATTCGAGGTACGAACTACGTCCGAACGTCCGTGCCGTGGCGTATGTTTTTAATTTTAATTTATAACAAACCTGAAGGTCTAGCATCTGTTTTCACGGAAATATATTCAGTGAAAACCAGTGATCCATAAGCACTATCGATATCAGCTGTTATGTTTAAACAGCATATCAGTCCACATCGCTTCGTCATTTCTCTCGTTCGTTAATGAAAATTTAAAACCTTTCAAAATGGCAAGTTGTGATAGCAAATTATGGTATGAAACTTTAACAAGTATAACTGAGTGATGAATAATCTAACAGTTAATCCCTTACAATTGTTCAACTGTTACCCCCCATGGTGATGCCACCTCAAAGACATTTTGCTATAAATAGTTTTGCATCAGTAACTATGGAAAACTGTTTGTTAATTAGCATGAATCTGGTAATTGACTAGTTTTTACTCGTTGGCATACAAGTCATGCTATAAACCTGAAATCTGAAATCACTGTTTACAGTGTTGTAATTGTATTCTTGTATTTTATCTTAACTTTTGTATTACACACACACTTTCTTCCTTTACTTTCAACAAAATACTAACATGTTATGATAAAGGTTAATCAATATACATTAGCAATTTGTACTTGCCTTAGTGATAAGTTATAACTGGAATATACTTTTGCCTTGAAGAGAGATAAATATCATGGCATCTCATGGACTCACCTGCACCTTGCAGGACCTTCTATCAGACTCTAAACAGAGCAAGAATCTTGTCAACTGGGTGTAGGGTTTTAAACTAGTTAATGCTCACCTTCTCCATAGTTTTTGATGGCCTTAGTGGCGCAGCGGCATGCACAGTGTGTAAATCCACTGTGCATGGCGCTGCACCTGGTGGTCCTGGCTTCAATCCCCGGCTGGGCAGATTGAGATTAATCGGTCCAGGTCTGGCTGGTGGGAGGCTTCGGTCATGGCTAGTTACCACCCTACCAACAAAGATGTGCCGCCAAGCGATTTAGCGTTTCGGTACGATGTCGTGTAGAAACCGAAAGGTGTGTGGATTTACATCCTCCTCCTTACAAGTTAGCCCGCTACCATCTTGGACTGCATCATCACTTACCACCAGGTGAGATTGTAGTCAAGGGCTAACTTGTAAACAATAAAATAAAAAAAGTACTCGTTACAGTTCTAGTGAGGCCAAAATATTAAAATAAGTTTTATAGATTTTGCTAATATTCTGCTAACACCCATTTCTATTGCATATAAACTTACCACATAGCCATTTTTAGTCAGTCCATTTAAGTATTTGGTGTCTAAATTATTGTTAAATTTATGTGTAGCAGGAAACAGATACTTAGCAGCTTAGCTTGCTTGCTAGGAAATGTTTTTGCCTGTTATGATACATTTTTAAGCAAATTTATGCTAAGCACAACTATTGATGGGATTCATTAGATCAATTCAATTCAATTTTCGATTTTATGGCTTGCTGCTGTACCAACTGGGTACAATTTATTTATTAGATCAATAGATGATATTGGTCATGGGTTATGGTAAAACCCATGAAGTGATCCCCGTCACTAGAAAGCTTTATACAGGTTGCTCGAGAGCATATCCCATAACTTCAAGGTGTTGACAAGTCCACTTATACCAAACTGTGCAACTAATTTTTTAACTAAAAAAGCAAGTATCCTTTATATTGACCTCTTATGATAGCCCAGTGAATATGACTTTTGCCTCCAATTCCGGAGGGTGTGGGTTTGAATCCGGTCCGGGGCATGCACCTCCAACTTTTCAGTTGTGTGTATTTTAAAAAATTAAATATCACATGTCTCAAACAGTGAAGAATAACATTGTGAGGAAACCCACATACCAGAGAATTTTCTTAATTCTCGGCATGTGTGAAATCTGCCATTTCGCATTGGGCCAGCATGGTGGACTATTGGCCTAACCCCTCTCATTCTGAGAGGAGACTCGAGCTCAGCAGTGAGCCAAATATGAGTTGATATCAATCAATTGATAAGAGGTGTTTGGTACTATCTTTGCCCATTAGATTATTGAATATCCACTCCAAGCTCAGGTGCTTACTTGGAGAGAAATATCATTCTTGTTTATAAAAAAAACATGATCTGATTATTTTTGTTTTACAGGTCTGAAGATAACATTCTCATTCAAAGACAAGGAACTGAATAAAATAGCAGCATTTTTTAACATATTGACTTTCCTGTTGACTTGTGCAGCTTTAGTGCAACCAAGTTGGTTTCGAATTAAAGGCCTTCATTGCACTCAGAGTTTATCGTTAACACAATTCTTCACATTTGATGAAGATGACGATGATAACGACAATCAAATAATGATACACCAGACTGATTTTGATCCTATCAATAGATCTGACTTCAACGGTAAGTAACAGAAGTTAGTTTAAAACTGTTTATTTATTCATATTATTAGGTATTATGTTTATGACAAATTGAATAAACTTATAAAATAATCCAATAAAAATCCAGATCCAGTACATATAATTGATTATGTTGTTACTCTTCACAAGTGAGTTTTGATTATCCTCATCCAAACTGGTAATTCACAGCTTAGGAATTTATAATCACTTCAAGTTTTTCCTGTACCACTAGCAGTGTTGAGACAAATGATACAAAATAAGGTAATCAATGGGTTCAACCAGAATTAATTGCATATAAACACTTTGCGGTACCTTGTTATTCAACATTATATATGTTTCCTCTACCTATACGTAGCTCTTTAATTGTGCGCCACGATTTAGACTGGTTTTAGAGTCACGCTGACAAGACGCTGACCGTCAGTGCTGACAGGCGAAATGTATGAACTTTTAGGGAGCGTTTCAGAATAACGCATAGCTATCAGCGCAGCGCGGTGGTCGGCGCGCTACGCGCTGAGCTTTCAGCGCCAACATTCACTGTCTGGTCAGCGTAAATCTAAAACCAGCCTTAACGAAGTAAAACTAAATGCGGTTGGTTGATTATGTCCATAAAAAAAAAAACAAACAACAGCTTGCACACCAGGGAGTGCTGGCAAAAGCAAAAACTTGAACATTAATGTTGTGCATTTTTAAATATTTTGGAATGGTTAGGGAACAATTGCTAGATCATCTACTTAGCATCTACTTAGTACTTTGACAATTTAATGAAATCCGTCTAACCGTCGATCAGGTTATGTGTCCTGACCCAAGGTTAACATTTTTTGCGCATCAAGTGCACAAAGCCTTAAAGAACTTTTCACTTTAAACTTGTACTCCTGTCAGTGTATGACTTGCATTAAATGAATTTTTTATCATTACAGGTCTCCCACCATGTACAACACCAGAAATTATAACGCTTATGAGAGTACTCATACTACTCTGCTTTATGGTGCTACTTTGCTCCTGTATAGGGGTCCTCATCAACCTTACCAGCTTGAATAGCAAAGCTATAAAAATGCTGAGAAGGAATGCTGTGCCTAGTATTATGTGTGTCTTCTGGGTGATTGCTATTGTGGGTGTGTGCTATTATACAACAGTTGTGTTGGGCAATGCTAACAATGGTGACCCTAATACCATACAAGTTGATTATGAATATGGATTTTACACAATAACTGCAGCAGGTTAGTAAAATTATTGTGTTACATTTTATTGGACAGTTAACACTGAAGCATAATTTCCAAATTTTTAGAAATAATAATAATCATAATATGTAGGACGTCGTTCGATCTCGTGTTGGCTCGTGTTGGTCGTGGTCGTGGTTATTTCCGAAAAGGGTAAGGAGTTTGAGAGGAGTAGCGTTCGGTTGGCGGGACGATTTGCGATAAAAGGCGCTCGTCGTACGGTCGGCTTCAGTATGCTCGTGGCGTTCGAGCCGTCCACATTTCTTGTTGTGTAATTTTTTAATGGCTTACTTGGGATAGGCGGGGAGAGTGACTTGAATGGAAAAGGGGAGTGTTAATCAACTATCAAAGGATCTTAACCCTACACACAGCGACTCCGCTCAGTGTCATTCTCTTTCATTCTAGGGTCTTATTTTGGTTACAGTTCGATTTGTTAATTAAGTTGTCCTGACAAATATTGTGAATTGATAACCTTTCTTCGACATTGGTTTCCTTATTTTTTAAATCCACTTTTGTAGCTTCTGCTAAAACATACCTAATAACTTAATAGATAACAAATAAATGGGAATCTCTGTCTCTTTGGCTATTGAAACCAGTGCCTAGGCACTGGCCCCATTACTGTAGGTGCCAACATTATACTAACATGATTTTTCAACATTTGTCTATCAAATTATACATGATTTTCAAATCTTAGTTAAAAACAAACATTTAAAGTATGTATTTTAAAAAGACTTGACAGACGCTCATACTAAAGTCTGGCTCGTTGATAATACTCCCATGATACGCGGGTGAAGGGCGAAAAGATTGCGCGTGTGTGAAATCGTGCGTGCGGGGAAGTGACGTCATCAGTCGTGGGTTTTTTCATTCATCGCTATACGCTCCTCGCTGCGCAACAATGGGAGTGTTACGAACGAAATTTGTTCGAGAAACTTTCTTTACATTATGACGAATATGCACTGAAACTACTGGATCAATTTAAAAATCTTTCAACAAGAAGGCTACATTATCAACAAGTCACTGATTTGACACTGGAAATCCATTTCAGGTGCCTTGGCATTATTAGCATCAGCAGCCAATCTATGGGGTGCACCATTATCAAACGACGAAGATGTGCAACGACGAAACTTAATGGAAGACTGGGACGGATACGAAGCTCATAGCGTAGGTCCCACGCCAGCTGTGCCTACACTCCCTCCTTACTCCCCAAACCCCAATTTCATACCATCAGCTCACCCGACATTCGCCCCACCCGTCCTTGGCACTCAACAATATTTCCCCTTCGACGACCTTTCCATCCTACCACCTCCACCACCATATACACCATGATCTTTTTTGATCTTACAAAGAATTTCGTCGTTTTTAGTTTAAACAATGTATATTTTTATACAAAATGGTATACAAAGATGTGTATATCTTGAAAATTTTTGCTTTAATGAACTATGAGAGATAACTTGTGTGTAAATCGTATAGAACAATGTGCACTAATAACATCGACAGTTGTTGCTTAAATAGTCTGATAACTAGCCCAGGCAATAACATTAAACCTGTAGATAACTTGAAAGAATTATAGGGAAAACGGAAATTGTAATAAAGTTGTCAACAGTTGTCGCTTAAATAGTGTGATAACTAGCCCAGGCAATAACATATAACCTGTAAACCATAACTCAAAGGAATTATTGTAGGGGAAACTTAATTTTTTATAAAGTAACAAGATACGCGCGAATAAATAAACCTTCTTACAGTCAGATAAAAAGGAATGTTTATTGTTTAAAGGACAACTGGCACCATTATATGAAAACCCAGGCAATACAGATATAAAATGGAGGGGAATAGATAGAATAAGTACTCTAGTTTACGATAATATTATGGCATTGACCTCTAATAAAAGGATGTACAATTATGTAACAAATTTCACTTAAAAACTGGTCAATTTTGCTTTGACAATTTTAGAGTTATTGGTAAAGAAAATTATAGCTAAAGGCCTTTAAATATAGTCCAATATTCAATAAAATCCTAAATGCAGAGCAAATTCAATCTTAAGGATTGAGTTTAAGATTGAACTTGCAAATACAACTACTTAAATTGAGTGCTAAGAAGTTGTGTTTGGCACTCATTGAGTGGGGACGTTTTTTCGTCTCTGATTGTGCATCCACTTTTTAATAGGAGATCGATGTATTGTGGGTATTGTCATATTTTTATTGGGAATCAAAATAATAGTAGCTGTAATGATTCCATTAATAAAATTAAAGCTGTACAATAACATTCATAAGCATCAGGTTTTTTTATTGACCTGCAACTTTTACTCCTACAGTAAAAAATATATACATAAGTGAGATTTAAAGTAACAATTTATATCTAGTTTGTTGCGAGATTTTCACAAATCTGGTTAGATATTGCCTGTTGTCCTTTCATTATTATTCGATTTTTAACAACAGTAATGTATATTGAATAAAATTTCAACTCTAACAAACAAAAATTTTAATAAATCGATAGGTATTTATATTATATTTACCAATCAAATGACTTACTCCCTACACATTCGACAAACTATCAGTTTTTAAATATTTTATTTTGGAATTGGACAAGTCCTAATTAATTAATCTTAAGAGAGCATCAATCTCCTATTTTAAAGTGGATGTACAATCAGCGACCAAAAAACGTCCCCACTCAATGAGTGCCAAACATAACTTCTTGGCACTCAATTCAAGTAGTCTCATTTGCAAAATCAACCTTAAACTCAATTCTTAAGGTTGAATTTGCTCTGAATTTGGGATTTTATTAAATATTGGACTATATTTAAAGGCCTTTAGGTATAATTTTCTTTACCAATAATTCTAAAACAGTCAAAGCAAAATTGGCCAGTTTTTAAGTGAAATTTTCTACATGATTGTGCATCTTTTTATTAAAAGAGGTCAATGTATGAGAGTGATGATTGTTCGATTCACAGAGAAGAAGCTCTTGACTATCTAAACTTTTTGATAGTCGTGACATTTGCTTATCTAATATTAATAAAAAAAAGAGATGCATAGTAAAATTTAGGATGTTCTTTAAATCGATCAGAATTTTAACAAAAATGTTTAACATAAAATATTGTAATTGATTAATTACTATAGGTATATCTTAGTCTGAAACGTGTGATAAAGTGAAATGAATCTCAAAATCATTACTAACTTTTAATCTCCTAGTTATTTTCACAATAAAATTTCAGAAATATTATGTTAACAACAAATTAGTAGTAGGTAGGTAATCTCATTCACCCTTAAACTGTCTCGGTTATGAAAAATAGATCTAAATATTATGAATTGTGGTAAATCTGTAATTAAAGATCTTAGTTAAGATTAGTTTTTGAAAATTTAATGTCAATATTCCAATTTGTTTCAGTGTATGTGGTTGTGAGTTTCATAAATGTTCTCTTGTAAATGTGATTTGCCATTTTAGTGCCTACTTTTGTCTATTCTCAAAACGCTTTAATATTGATAAAATCAATGAATCAAATCAATTGTTTGTAATTATTCAACAAATCACGTTTTGTGGGACCTTGTTTTTAAATTGCACTAAATTTTCGTCATTTTTGATGATAATTTAAAGTATAAACTAGTTGATTATACAATTAATTACTATATTTTTAACTTTTCACTTTAGAAATTATTGGTTTGAAATAAGAGAGATTACAAATACTCTTTAACTAATAGAAGAAAGGAAGAACGAAATATTAACAAAATAAATATTTCTTAGGAGTCCTTGAAAATTAATTTTTAAATTGTCAAAGATTTAAAATCAGCTAATAGGTTATTCAGAAAAGGTTCAAAATTTGACCATTGTTATTATACTATACTCAGAGGTACAATTATCCGCCCTCTTTAATTTGACGTGATTATATTAAAGTGGGCGGATAATTGTGCCTCTGAGTATATTTGGATTTATTGAGTTGTATTATTATTTTATCTTAAGCTTGTTTAATAAATTATGGGCCTTACCTTCTTGGTATCTTAGATTAACAATGTGGAATTGATGCTTTTCTATTGAGTGTATTATGTGCAACACTAAATTTTTCCAAATATTCTAGTATGTAATAAAAATATTACTGTTAGTATTTTTTAAATTTGTCTATATTTTGATATATCCGTGCCTATTATGCCTATTAAAACCATTTCTCTGACTTAGTGGCGTAACTATACCATCTGATAACTGTTAATTAATAAGATAGGGCATCTAGAAAATTGAGTAATATCAAATGTTTTTTTAAATATTAGTTTCACTTCTGAATCTTGTGGCATTTTGCCATCCTATATTTACGCCACTGGCCTAATATTTCCTTGTTATAGCTTAGCAAATTCGTTCGTAACACACCCGATGGTCGGCGGGGGCCAGGAGTCGGGTAGCGATGACAGATAAACTCACTACTGATGCACCCCACTTCCAGCCCTAGCCCCGCGCGTACGACTTTACAACCGCGTATTCCTTCCCTCCCCGTCGCCCGCATACCATCATCATTCATACATACCATAGTCATCAACGAACTAGCCAAGCTATAGCTATAATATAATTGGAAACTGTACATAAATGTAACTAGCAGGGTGATAAATGATATCTGTGAATGATTTAAAATATGAGACTCCTCAATGATTGTTGATTGAAATGACATTGAAATTCTATGTACAGGCTCATGTTTTGTATTGTTCACTGAGACACATAATTATAGTCTGGCAAGTTCATTGATGACACTACCATGATATGCGGGCAACGAGGGGAAAGGCTGCGCGGGTGTGAAATCGTGCATGCGGGGAAGTGAGGTGTGTCGGTTTTTCATTCATCGCTACACATCTTACACATCAGGAGTGTAACGCACGAAGTTGCCAAGCTATACCCTGTAGACCTGTTAAGCTACTCACTAATTCTCTTACAATTGAAAGCCACCAAACTTGTTTGACATTAAATGAATATTCTATTATAAAGAACTATGCTATGTAATGTTACAGTGAATTAGAAATGTCCTGAGCGGATTATCCACCTGGTGGTAAAGAGAAAACCATTGTCTATTAACAGAGCAACACTTTGCAAAGCAAAGCAAGCAAAGAGCATGTGCTACTAAGTGCCACCCTGTATCCCATCATCCTGAGGTGTGTGTCATGTATTTTATGCTCATAGCTTGTGTGCCCATAGGCGTATATACCGGGGGGAGTGGGGGGGGGGCGTCCCCACCATAAAATCAGTTGAGCCGTGCCTGCCACAAACATTGTACACATTTTTATGTCGAGTATCGACTCTGCTTAGTGGCATGTCATGGGCCAGGCCCCCCCCAGGCAATGATCCTAGATACGCCAATGCGTGTTCCTTTAATTACACTGGCAACCATTACACAATGCCTAACACTTCAAACACAGCAATGCTTGATATAAGATTAAATTAATGTCAAAAAACAACTATAATATAAAATATTCCTAAGAGGAGATGCTGTTAGAGTTGTTCTGACCATCTCTTCTGCTTCTATCTTCGGGGCTCATCAGGCATTACTTCTACAGTCGCCTACAGCACTTATTCTGTCAGAAATAAAAAGAACATTGTCAGAAAGGCTTGGTTTATTTTTTTTTTAACAAAGATAGCTCTTTTTCAATCATGTTTCGGTTGCTTTGGATATTGTTATAATATATACAAACTTCTGAGTAACTGGTGTATATTTCATGTTACCAAAAACTATAAATGTTAATAGTGGTATTATTTGTTAAAGTATAAACTCTTAGACATAAGGATAGTTATTCCCAGTATTATCTACTGGGAACTTTATTTTTACATTTAAATAAAAACAAGAGTAACATTTTATTTTTGTGTAAGACTAATATGCAATACATATCTATTAAAAATATGTTGGCCTATTTATTTACACCTGCATTCACACTTATAAAACCTAAATTAAATATTGAATAATTTTGAACAAAACCTGGTAATGACTTCTTTGGAAAAATGGAATGAAAAGGATTGCAGATTAATAAAATAAATAGAAATATGAGCTGTGGTAGCCTAGTGGACCTCTACCTTCTATTCAGAGGCAGTGGGTTTGAATCAGGTCAGGGCATGCACTTCCAACTATTCAGTTATGTGTGTTTTAAGAAATTACACAGAGTGTTATCTTGAGTACAGTGACGTCGCAGTTTAACACACTCAGATGCCTTTATGTGCTTACAAAATTGAGACTTCTTGAGTAAAAATTTTAAAGCATCTGAGTGTGTTAACTTAAACTCATATTTTTGTCACCAATTCTTATATGCAATATTTAATTTTATACTTTCTAAACCAAAATCTGCCAATTAAATCATATTATAGGAAAAGATGAGTCATATTATATACAGGGCTGTCGGAAGGGTAAATGCCCTGTGATATATATAGCATATGCAGATTTAGATCAGATCTTAATTCAGGCTAAAATACATAGGTTTTCTTTCTTCTAAGAAACTTTCAGTATTTCTAAGAAATTCTCGACCAGAACTTTGGAAGTTGGTGGTTTTACAACCCCTGTGCGAAGAGCATGTTATGTGGGCATTATAATAGACTGGTAATAATTAATGACAATGATGTTGATGACCCAACATGGGTCTAAATGTGCCATAAATTAGCCTATATGAATTAAACTGATGTGCCTTGCTCAAATTGTAAACATTTCATGTTATCTAATGCCCTCTTCACTTTAACATAGTGTTCCTTTTTATTTCTTATAAATTCCTTTTGTTTGAGATGATAGCCGTGTTGTAGAGTTATTGATTCTATGGCTACCGAGGAAGTTGTGGCTTTCATGGCGTCAAGTAGTAGTTCAGATGCGTTGTGATGACACTGGATGGCTTCGTCAAATCTATGGCTTTTGAGATAAGCATCAGCTCGTCTATGCTGTTGGTGAGCCTAAAAATTATAGAAACTGTAGGTGTCTTTTGATAGAAAGAAACAAAAAAATATTATTTATGGCAAATAGGTAGTCGACATGCTAATTTAGTACTTACTAAGTTCAATGGATGAGTCTCCATCACAGTAAATATATCATTGCAGTTATCAGTGGCATGTATTTTATTTTAGGTCTAAAAATATTTTAATGCGTTAGTCAATTATTGAATGAAGTATCAAATCAGAAAATAATATGAAAATTGAAAACATCAACAAGTTCAACTTCAACATCAACAACATCACAGACAATCACAGACCAAACAACATTCATTGTCATCATGTTATGTCAATGTCGTTTGATGTCATTATGTCAAGTGTCACTGTCAACCATTATTCTATATTGTTTACTATAACTTTACTGATAAGAGTTCTAGCTTTTTTGAGTCGAAGATATCTTAACCGTAGTTGGCGCCTTATGATCCGGCCGCTCAGAGTTTGCATTTTTGATAGTGATCGAATGGGACAAACATATACTACTACAATTGGTTCGTTTTTTTTGTCTCCTCACTACAAAGAAGTATAGTTGGCATAACCTTGAAACAGCGCAGTTGAACAACCTTGTACGCCAGTTTGAAGTTATATCGCCCGACATATCGATAAACGCAACCTTTGAGCGGCTGGACATATTTTGTTACTTAATTAAGTAAGTCGTGTTGGCAGTCGGTATTACAAGCGGACAACCACGCCACGGTCGTTTTAGTCGAAGCGGAAACGTCAGTAGCTGATAGCAGGGAAAAGTGCAGTCAAAGGAGATTTCAAAAGGCGGAACTTTTTTGGAGTTTACTCTTTATGAATCGATTTTTCATATATAGCTCCTGATGTGAAAAAAAACCTACCTATCTACCTTTCAACCTTTTACCGTGCGCTGCCGCCATCTCGTAAATCTATTGCTGCCGCCAACAGCGTGCACAGCTCCTCGGTTGCGCATCTTTCACTTTTCTGGCGTTAGTATTGAGACGTACATAATGTATACTGCAGGGCAACATACACCTATTTAGACAGTCGATCTGAAAGAGTAAACTCCATTCGTGTGTCGGAGCTGATACACACTTTTATTATTTTTTTTAACCGACTTTTGTAAAAGAAATCTGTTTTGACCTGGGTCCTGCTCATGCGTCATGATATTGGTTTTGAACGAAATCATTTCATGTTATATGCGATGGAAAACGGAAGTTTACTTTTACTTTCTGAGTCGGTGTATTTTCAAACGATTTTCAAACTGTTTATAACTTCTAAACTCTGCTTACATAACAAGAATATGGAACTATTATGTTTACAAAATAAACGCGGTTAGATTATACGATTAGTAGCAGTTTTATACTTTTAGCAACTTGAGTAGGTATCTTGCCGGTACAAACATGATATTGACATATTTTATATTTATATTTTTAGTATTACAGAGAGTTTACGGAGTGATACAGCAATGTGCGACAGTTGATGTAAAAACATTATTGGAAGGTTGCGATCGTTTGATGGGATTAAATATTACGAGTATTGGTGGTACAATGGTCAACAATCATAATTGCGATGTGTTATTACCCAAACAAGTCTTCATAGAAGAACCACTCTTCCAATATCATCTTGCTGACTCGGTATGTATGGGTGTCAACAACGTACTTAAACAAACATTTTGTTTATTAAACAGGATTTAGAATTAAAATACCTATAGCCATTATAATCGTTTACATAAAACTTAATTCTCTTACTTAGATCTGAAACACTTTTCTCAATTATTTTGATATTCTAGATCTAAAAACTTCTCTATTGATTTTTGAGAAAATTCGGACAAAAGACCAATCTGATATCTCTTTCAAATACAAAATAATTAAGATCCGTTAGTAAATGTCGAATGCATGAGGACCTAACAATTACACAAATTAGGTACACGTCGAATAGAGAACGTCCTCCTTTTTACAAAGTAGGATATGTATTAATAGTAGTAAATCTTTCAAAGCTAATAATTAAGTAACTAATTAAGTAATTGTCCTCAATATTGTTATTATAAAAGTCTAAAGTTGTTTACAGCTTAGGCAGGCACCTATAATAATCGTTAATTTTTTATTGTTTGTTAATTACTAATATCTTCCTACGATATTTGCAGAAAAAGTTTTATTCCCTAATAATGATTGATCCCGACGCCCCACCGAGGATAGACGGCGAATTTTTTTTACACATGCTGAAGTCAAATATACCAGTAAGCAAAACATCAGTTAAATCATGCTAACAACTTATAAGTTATTAACTGTAATATTATTATTACTCAGGAAAACTTATATTAATACATTTTCATAGGGTTTAGCGCTTAATGCTAAGGAAAACAGCAAAACCATTGGTATAGATTATAGAGGTAATTTTTGTTTTTTTAATTACGGTTGAACTAATATTATCTATCCTGTTTAAACTACATTTTGTATCTGTTTAAGGTTACAAGCCTCCAGCGCCACCTCACGGCACAGGTGTACACCGCTACATGAGCTTGCTTTACGAACAACTGGATGGAAACAATTTTTTGCCAAACGTCCCTTCTTCTCGAACGCGATTCAATCTAGCGGACTGGCTTCGAGGTAAAAGTCTTTGTGGACCTGTTGCTGCTACACAATTTCGGGTACAATTCTAGATGGCGTTAGCAGTATATTATCAACGCAATTATTAATCCTACGTTACAATTATTAATAAATATAAATAATAAAGTTTTTATTATAATTATTTTTTAAAACTAAAATCGTTCTCTTTTAATGTAAGTCTGTTGATTCAAGTTTCTTTTTCTATAAAATATTCACAAATATAAAGAATTAACTTATTTAGCAGTCTGTACCAGTATTAAACACTTTCATTATGAATAAAATGATTATGGAAGCTAATACCGTTTTATAATCGAAACCTTCCTTCCTTTCACCAATAGATTGAAAGATTTGTGTTTCTATTGGTGAAAAGCGCAAAGAAATCGTTCAGATTCCTACTAGAATTAATCGCGAAAAGACAGACAGATGCGGCGGAGGACAATTTATTATAAAAAGTGGGTATGCATAAATTAAACCTATATATTTTAAACCTACTGATACTGACAGGTTAAATCAGGCGCCATTGCTTAATTTCTGTCCATAGACAAAAAAGAAAAATAAAGCCGTACGCGTGGGCTGCGCACGCGACAGTCGACACTTCCCTCTCACCTCCGGCCCACGCGGACCTCTAATTTATATAAACAAATTATTCTCCCATCTCGCGCTAACTACTGGTTATAACCCTTTACCAATAAGGCGGGTGGCATTTCAACAGACTATATTATATTGTATCGATATTATAAATCAATGGACACATTTTATTTTATAACTAACAGAGACATGCGACTTTGTTTGCGTGGAAATCGTTGACAAAGATCAACCTTTAAAGATGCCGTGGACTTTTTTAGGAGTTTACGATGGGAGTTATTTAAGATTTTTAATTTTAAACTTTAATCGTTTACGAAGCGCATGCAAAAGGATGAATAATTCCCAATTTCGTATTATGCTCTTAGGGTCGTAACCTTCCTCGATATAAATAGATTATCCAACACAAAACATTTAGAAATCTCGGTTCACATTTAAAAGTTTTAACAGTAGTTAAGTACCTATTGGAGTCCTTATTCTGACAAAGGGTTACAAAAATAAAGTGAATGTCACATTGTGACAATCTTTGGAACTTTTTATTAGCCTGGGTGGTCTTGCCAATTTTATGGTGGCAATGAAATCTTGAGTTAGGTACCTACATAATTTATCACAAAAATTATGCTGTATTAATGCCTCTGCTTTATACAAAAAACCATCCATTCTTTGGTGAACTTTCAAAAATTCTTTATTACAGCTAGACTAAAAAGCAATTAGCATTATGATCTATGACTTTGAGCCTTGATTCTCGTAGCTCAAAGGGGCTGGATTCAACATCTCGAGGTCACAGTTCGATTCTCTTACACAGTCCTACGCGCTAATTGGAGGGGAATTGGAATAATAGTCATGTTTTAAAAATTGGGTTAATATTCTTGTAAGAAAATATCTAGGCTTTATTTAATTTCTGACGAATTGATTTGGATATTTGGATAGATAGGTGATTTAGGTACATTAAAAACTTATCAAAAAAAAAAGGAATTCCACGGGGGTAAAGTTGTGGAAAATAATCTATACTAATATTTTATAACTGAAAAGTTTGTTTGCTTGAACACGCTAATCTCAGAAACTACTGGTCCAATTTGAAAAATTATTTCAGTGTTAGATAGCCCATTTATTGAGGAAGGCTATAGGCTATATATTATCCCCGTATTCCTGCGTTAACTTGAACCACGCGACGTCAGCTAGTGTCAGTATTTATGTAGATACTACGTAGGTATACCTAAACCTAATACCTAGACTTATGTTATCAGCACCTCAACTGCGGTTTGTTTATAAAATTAAACTGTGTAGGAATAGCAACTAAACATTTTGGATTTGAATGGTAAACAGAAGATGATTAATTTCTGTTAATGTAGGTACAGCGATGTTCTCAGAACGCCAAGTCTCATTCATAATGAATTAATGAATAACTCCGGTTAACCGCAGCTGTGATACGAGATGACTGTACCTACTAATATTATAAATAATATGTAGTAGGTATAGGTAAAGTGCAGTGATAGCCTAGTGGATATGACCTCTGCCTCCGATTCCGGAGGGTGTGGGTTCGAATCCGGTCCCGGGCATGCACCTCCAACTTTTCAGTTGTGTGCATTTTAAGAAATTAAATATCACGTGTCTCAATCGGTGAAGGAAAACATCGTGAGGAAACCTGCATACCAGAGAATTATCTTCATTCTCTGCGTGTGTGAAGTCTGCCAATCCGCATTGGGCCAGCGTGGTGGACTATTGGCCTAACCCCTCTCATTCTGAGAGGAGACTCGAGCTCAGCAGTGAGCCGAATATGGGTTGATGACGACGAGGTATAGGTAATTACAAAATCTAAAATATGTACCTACCTATTTATCTAGGGCCTTAATTTCAGATAAATCTTTAATCATGCGATTTATATTTTATTATATTTAATTACATAATTCATCACACATAATTTTTATACATAATTCATCATAAATAGGGTCAACAAAATATGACAACCTTCTCCATTCGTCTCTGTTTCTCGACATCTGCAAAACTTAACTACCATAATACTAAATGAAGATAACTTATCTACTAAACTAATATGCAATATGCTTTTATCATTAATTAAATCAAGCATTTTATATTTTTAAATTAAGGCGGGACCAAATTCCTCTGGTCAG
Source organism: Bicyclus anynana (assembly GCF_947172395.1). Classification (NCBI taxonomy): domain Eukaryota; kingdom Metazoa; phylum Arthropoda; class Insecta; order Lepidoptera; family Nymphalidae; genus Bicyclus; species Bicyclus anynana. The sequence goes on from NC_069095.1 coordinate 6,723,809, forward strand.
GTTATATCACGAACTCGACATTTTTTTATCACCGGAAGCTTGCTATCGTAAATTAATCACAGCTCTTCAAAATGACTCAGAGCCTTCGCAAACATAAGATTAAGTAGGTAGTATTTTCTGGAATAATGTTTTTTTTTTGATAAAAGTATTTATTTTATTTTTCTGTTTTTAGTGTGTTTTAACACGCAAACAACATAGCATGGGAAATTTCGTTCACTTATACAGCTATTTTGATTTTAAAACATAATTACTGAACCGAATTTCAGTGAAATTAAATGGGATCAATCTGTAAAGAAGGAAGGTAGGTATACATTCTCAAACAAAAAAGAATTTTTTAAATCGGTTATATGAGGTAACAAACATAAATAAAAACATACGCGTCGAATTTAGAACCTCCTACTTTTTTTGAAGTCGGTTAAAAAGTCTGAAAGTAGCTACTATTTTATTTATGGTATATTTGCGCTGTAGGACGCCCAGCTTTCTTTGTTAGAAACTCAATTTTTTCTTACGATAACCATGATTGTTTTGGTATAGCCCCTGTTCAATAAACTTCTTTATCTTGTAGTGAAAGGCTCATTAAAATCGGTTCAGTCGTTCAGATCAGCCTGAACAAACAACAAATATTTAAAATAAGTTAGTTTATATTTTATTTTTTTATTTTTTTAGTATCACGTAAATAACCATTTACGTGATACTAAAATATATTATTAATTATTAGAAGCGTTATTTTCTATTGATTATACTATACCTGTATGTTAAAAACAGAACTTCCTTATGTATAATCGGGTGATGACGTCAAATATAACGTACTTACTTAAGTGTGTTAAGTTAGAGAAATCGCTGTTATTTTGTACAGACTACCTGTGTGTTAAATTTTTAAATACAGAACCTTTTTTTTTGGAATCAGAAAATTATAACCTCAAATAAATCGTCAAAAAACTACTATACTTTAGGTGTGCGAAGTATCTTTAGTTACCGGTTTGGCGTGTGCTGTGTTCGTGCCGGAAATGCCCCGGACGCGACTGTTACAACTCAAAACTAGAAAAGCTCTCCTGTGTAACGGGATCTGTTATTAGCCTGCTTGTTTATGACATTGTCGCCAAATATTTCTGTACATAGCATGTTTATATTCTAGCGATCACACGTTCATCCCGCATGTGGGATCCTCTGAAAAAAACCGACCCCATCGAATTTCGGTTTTGTCACTAAAAACTGGATCCGCGCTGTGTGCCCTGTATCAAAATTAATTATGGGGCCCAAATAAAGAGTAAAGATTTCTGACAAAATAAACAAAAATGCTCATCTATACCTACTAATATTATAAAGCTGAAGAGTTTGTTTGTTTGATTGAACGCGCTAATCTCAGGAACTACTGGTCCGATTTGAAAAATTATTTCAGTGTTAGATAGCCCATTTATCGAGGAAGGTTATAGGCTATATATTATCCCCGTATTCCTACGGGAACGGGAACCACGCGAGTGAAACCGCGCGGCGTTAGCTAGCTTAAAATAAATATAACAGTGGCATAACCTACGTAGGATATATCCAACTTTTGGGCACACGCTTAACTAGGGGATATAAGACATTGTGGATTGCTTACATTTGACAAACAAACCAAAACAAATTTTAATTTTTTATTAGGTATAAATGTACACATTTTCTATTTTTTCGTTATATAATAATTACCTCTCGTATTTTAATTTAGATCTATCATACCATTATTTTGTGAGTTGAAGATTTTCTTAGCGTAAGTACCTTGTAATTGCTCGTTAACTTACCTAATAAAGGACCGAAGTGTTGATTATTTCCGTAAACAAGGAATTACCGGCAAATAAATCAGTTTATTATGCGAAATTTCGAGGCTTTGAGTTCACAGAGTATATTTGTAGGTAGAACAATATTTTAGAAGACAGATTTTATACAGATTACATTTACGAGTAGTTCAAATTATGAAGTGACACTAACAACTATGTATGTATGTTTGTGATAGCCCTGTGGATATGACCTCTGCCTCCGATTCCGGAGGGTGTAGGTTCGAATCCGGTCCGGGGCATGCACCTCCAACTTTTCAGTTGTGTGCATTTTAAGAAATTAAATATCACGTGTCTCAAACCAGAGAATTATCTTAATTCTCTGCGTGTGTGAAGTCTGCCAATTCGCATTGGGCCAGCGTGGTGGACTATTGGCCTAACCCCTCTCATTCTGAGAGGAGACTCGAGCTCAGCAGTGAGCCGAATATGGGTTGATGACGACTAACAACTAACAGTTGCGCGGAACACACACACACGCACACACACGCACATTCATTCATGCACACATATCTAATATACATGCTGATGTTATGTTCGAAAAACTTGTATGTTAATGCAATAAAGATTTGAATTTGTATTTATTTGAGTCAGAAGTAGAACTGTTGCGTTGGCCCAATGGATGGTATTTATGGCTTCAAATCATGAGGTCCTTGGTTCGAGTCTTGGGTCAGGATTCGATTATTTTAATTTTTACTAGCATGCAATTTTTCATCCGAAATTCTTCGAACAGTGCGTTGTCAGTGGTGATCTAATGGATCCGAGACTTGGTCGCTAACTATGGGCCTCCTAAGAAGCGGGCGTTAGAACGAGCTATGCTAGGAGTATCTCTGCATCGAATCAGAAATGAGGAGATCCACAGTCACGCACTAGAAAGCGCAGTTTTGGTCGACACCCCCCCTTTACTTATGGTAGGAGCATGAGCTGACAAACTTTCAGCTTTTATAAAATGACGAAGGTTTGCGTTCACGAGCTCTTCGTCTATTTGAATTCATAAACATTATTCAAAAAATTTTCCACCAATTGTAATGGAAATATATACTGACATTTAAAAGGGCGATTGGTAAACATGATATTTAGTTGCGCCAAATGTTACAGCTTCCTTCCGGTCGCCCACGGCCGCCCTCGCGTGCCCTACGCCTCCGCCATCTTATGTTGTAATACTCGTATCAATCAGAGATTGAAATAGACACCATTACTTTGATATAGAGGCTAATAATTGCACTGCGTTTAGTCCTCTATTGCAGTTGATGGCAGTTTATATTGTATCTGTGTATTATGCTTTATTTTGTAATTTAAGGTACTCGTATTCGTAAAAGATTCGTGATAGCCCAGTGGATATTACCTAGTCTCCGATTCCGAAGGGCGTGGGTTCGAATCCGGTCCGGGGCATGCACCTCCAACTTTTCAGTTGTGTGCATTTTAAGAAATTAAATATCACGTGTCTCAAACGGTGAAGGAAAAACATCGTGAGGAAACCTGCATACCAGAGAATTTTCTTGTGTGTGAAGTCTGCCAATCCGCATTTGGCCAGCGTGGTGGACTATTGGCCTAACTCCTTTCATTCTGTGAGGAGACTCGAGCTCAGCAGTGAGCCGAATATGGGTTGATAATGATGATGAATGATGATGTTGATGATGATGATGATGATGATGATGATGATGATGAAGGTACTCGTATGAAGGACATAAATTAAGGATTACAAAATACCGACCGACTGACGCTAGTCTAGGGTACTAATAATTTTTAAAATATAGTTAAGTAGCGCGCGTAGTTCCCGTTCCCCTGAGAATAGGGGGATATAATATAGCTTAAGATACTCACAAATAACGTAGCTAGTGGTAAAAGATTTTTCAAAATACATTTTGGGAGATCCACATCCACTTACCACAAACACAAACTTTACCTCTATAATATTAGTATAAATGTACCAAGTCAGCCAGGTATTTTCTTTTTGCTGACCTTCCAAAAAAGAGGAGGCTCTAATAGGGTATATACCTACGGTCATACGATGCATGTCTCTGTTTTCATTATTTAGATCCATCTTGAGCGTCATTTACAATTTGATTTTTTCTGAAACTCTAAAAATATTAAAAATATGAAATATTCTTGTTGATCGCTTACCTAGTTACCCACCTACACAAATACAAGACATATATACAAGAAATATTAAAACTGGAATGCAAAATTTTGTCAGGTGCGTTATGCAAAGTTGGTCAAAATGAGTTGCGAATGCAGTCATTGCCAAAAGCAGTGCAACACGTTTCTCAAAGCGAACAGAGCTACGTCATGCTTAAATCTGTACGAAGGCTTTGTGGGGGCGGCAGTACCGAAGCAATTAAATAAATTGATTATTTCCTTTCAAATTCACTATAATATCAACTATGGATATTTATCGTCTGTCGCATTAGCTATCTGAATCTAAATAGGGAATCAATTTATGAACAATAGACATCATTTTGTAATGTTATGGTGTTAAAACTGATAGCAAGCGTTAGTTATATTATTACGGTATTTTATTGATATTGAGACATCCTACTCTGTTAACGATTCAAATAAAGATCTGAATGGACTATCTATGATTTTTTGGCTGCTGGGACGCTTCGGCCGTGGCTAGTTACCATCCTACCGACAAAGACGTATCGCCAAGGGATTTAACGTTCCGGTACGATGTCGTGTAGAAACCGAAAGGAGTGTGGATTTCATCCTACTCCTAACAAGTTAGCCCGCTTCCATATTAACTTGCATCATCAATTACCATCAGTTGAGATTGTAGTCAAGGACTAACGTGTAAAGAATAAAAAAAAAATTATCTAAGGTTTTTTATTCTATAGCTCGAAGAGCCGATGGACGTTAGGGTCGTAAGGTGGTGGAATGGAGACTAAACACCGGAAAACGCAGCGTCAACCCTCTGGGTAGATGACGTAGATGACGTCATGAGGGTAACAGGCCATGGATGCATGCGGCTCAAGACCGTGGTATTTAGAAGTCCCTATGAGAGGCCAGAGTCCAGCAGTGGACGTCTATCGGTTGATAAAGATGCTGATGGTGATGACTCATAAGCACCTACCCATATAATGCAAAGTTGAGTAAGTTCCACCATTTCCATTACTACCCACTTCTGAACGGCTTAATCGATCTGGATAAAATTATGCGTTTAGTTAGATTGTCTTGAATACTCAATATTCCCCGAGAATGAATACACTGCGAGTGAAACCGCAGACAACAGCAGAGCTATCTAGTTATGAAATCTATGATTATCACAATAAATAGTCAGATAAAAACATAGGTTTTCTAAGGTTATTAATATTTGCCCACTTTGGTCTTTGGTCTTTGCACTTTGCATGTCGTTGCCCGACGTAGTTGACGCTATGATCGGCAGAAAAACGTGCTGGACAGTGTTGTTGTCGTTCTGTGAGGCTGTCATGGGTCTGAAAGAGGCTGAAGAGAGAGCGAGGGAAGAAGCTGCCGAGCTCCCTTTATAAGCAGGCGAAGGCAGGGTAGAAGCAGGGGTCGATTTGCGCACTTATTGCCACCTTAATTTAGGGTGAAAAAGGTAGGCGGCGACTGACAAACGTCGGGACATGAAAAATACGTTAAATGATCTTGTGATTTCACCAAAGGCTGAAGTCGGATCCGCAGGGTTTTAGTGGGTATTCCGAAGTCTCGGCGAGTCCCACATACCCTTTCGGATAGGGTCGCGTAAATGCATATCCCAGCGAAAATTAATATTTGCAAAAATACTGTATCTAGGTAAATGTTTGGATTACTGCTGACAATCGTGAATCACCAATGCTCAGCTGCCTGGTCTCCTTTACACTTGAATGTTTATGTAATTGGTACCTACATATTCTCTACTCGTAGGTATTCCTTACCCTTTATGAAGTTGAAGATAATAAATATCGTCGTCATCAACCCATATTCGGCTCACTGCTGAGCTCGAGTCTCCTTTCAGAATGAGAGGGGTTAGGCCAATAGTCCACCACGCTGACCCAATGCGGATTGGCAGACTTCACACACGCAGAGAATTAAGATAATTCTCTGAATCACGTGATATTTAATTTCTTAAAATGCGCACAACTGAAAAGCTGGAGGTGCATGCCCCGGACCGGATTCGAACCCGCACCCTCCGGAATCGGAGGCAGAGATCATATCCACTGGGCTATCACGGCTCTAGATAATAAATATGAACTATAAGAATAACGTTTATAGCCTACGAATTGAAAAAAAAGCCAATAACAATAAATTGTAGTCATATTACGACGGCAATCGTAATCTGCCTTCAGTTTCCACACAACAGGTCTTAAAAATCTCGCTATGCCCGTGTTGACATTTTCATTAGCAAGGTTCGACAGGGCCGGCGGCTGGCCGTGACACCGTGCGTACGCCACGAATTTGCCTTCCATTGATAAAAAGCGTCGCCCACTCATCGGGCTCCATTCACCGGCGCCATTGCTTGCGCAACGCGCGTGCTCGACCCCCCACCCCGCGCACTTCCCCGCGGAGACCTTTGGAAACCTTCCGCAACAGTTGTCACTTCGCTTCTAGGTTACATGTCTAATGGCTTTCCCATATATGGCCGAGATGGTTCCATTCATAAAACCGTTATGTAACAACTCGTCGATCAACCGCAACGTTGTCACATTGCGAGTTTTAAGTGTTTCTTCAATGTTATACTTCAATTATATTGACTCGGCCCTTTAATACATTCAGGCATTGTGCTTGTGTTTTTAATGAAAGTAAACAAGAAAGAAATGGAAAGATGTCATTTTCAAATAACGGTTTTTTACTACTCACACATTTGACGGCCTTCGTGGCGCAGTGGTATGCACGGTGGATTTACAAAACGGAGGTCCTGGGTTCGATCCCCGGCTGGGCAGATTGAGATTTTCTTAATTGGTCCAGATCTGGCTGGTGGGAGGCTTAAGCCGTGGCTAGTTACCACCCTACCGGCAAAGACGTACCGTAAAGCGATTTAGCGTTCCGGTACGATGCCGTGTAGAAACCGAAAGGGGTGTGGATTTTCATCCTCCTCCTAACAAGTTAGCCCGCTTCCATCTTAGACTTCATCATCACTTACCATCAAGTGAAATTGTAGTCAAGAACTAACTTGTAGTAAAGAATAAAAAAGACACAAAAAAAAAACATTTACACTCACATCCACAAAAATTTATTCCTTATTTTTCATTAAAAGTATTGTTAAGGTTTTTTTCTGCTTTGTACTCAGCTATAAGTTTGTGTTACAGTAATTTTAATCAGTGACACAGAGTGCCCTAGCTCAGAAGTGGGAGATCAATCTATAAGCACATAAAATACCTATTGGACTTAAAAATATATATGTGACGGAGATTCCAGAAGATTTCACTGGTAGATTCTAGAAGGCCCAGCCCTGTCTAAAAGGGGGGTCGTTCACATTGCTTTACAAATATTATTAATATATTATTTATGCAAAGTCACGCCTTTCGATTATTAGACACTACACAAACACAATGTGTGTATGTATTCAGGTTGCAGAAAATAATAATTTAGATAAATAAGAGACGTACTAAAAAGTTAGCAATGTCAATAAATTAATCAACAACAATTAGTCATAAGATGCTAATGTGGTCACATAAATCACGAGCTTCTACAGATAATGTAAATGGAATTAGTACGAGAATACGAGTGACATTATCGACACATATCGTTACTGCAACGTTTGTGCCATTATTGGAACAACTTATCAAAATATAAACAAAAGAACAGGAAACTCCCTAATGTCATGATAGCCAAGAGCAGTTTATTGTTTAATTGGAAGATTACTGTTGTTTTTATCAATAAACATGACAACGTGGGCTGACGTTCAGAAGTTATAGTCGTTAAAACGACATGGCCTTTTTATAATTTCAAGAAATAAACGGGAAGTTATTAGCTTCTTGTAAATTTTAGGCCCATCTTAACGATGCTTTTACATCGAGTGCGTGCCATAAATGGGCGAAAGGAATCCCAATTGAGATTATCGGTTTACACGGTGTAATATAACTACGTGGATTTACAAGCAGGAGTCAATTCACTATCACATTAATGTCTTTAAGAGTGCTGCGTGGAATCGAATTAATTGATGTGCAATTTATAGGGATTTACGGCTTGAAGCGGTTGCAAATAAACATGCTACTTACGTATGTACAGAAAGCGTTAAACTTATGATCTGGGAAAGAATATTTTTGCATATCTCATGTTACCGATATATTACGTACCTACAAAAGGTTTTCTAACTATCTATTTGCTCGTAAGAGATTAGAATATTGTGATGGTGCGTTAAAATAAAAGTAGCAAAACCCGACAGAGTGACATTTCTTGTTCGTACTTTCCTCCGTAAATACATGTAAAAGCAAAGTCATCAAGATAGGATAATATGAAGGTAAAAATAATTCTGTTCAAAGCAGAATATATTGCTAAAAATACATTTACTTTAGATGACGTTACAAGTGATTTTATTGGTTCGTCATTAAGTAGTTCGTCATTTTAAACATTTATCATTTGGCTCAGACCAAAACATAAATGTTGAAAATGACAATTTTTTTTAATTAAAAAATTAAACTCCACTAATTCCTCAAAATGTCATGGTTTAGTTTAGTTCACAAAAAGGAAAGTAGGTTTTACTTATATAACCATTTAATTTGATTTTAATTCATGTTTCGTTATCGATTTATTAAGTTTACCTTCCTACAATTTCTAAACACTTTATGGATTAAGAGACTGAGCCAGACCTGCCGCATTTCAAGAAGAGTTCGTCAGTCTGTACCTACCTTAAGAAAGTACAGTAGCTAATGACAGAGCTTGGACTGTGGTAGCTTTGTAAGGTAGCAGATATCAAGGGTCCAGACCCTAGCGTAAACTTTGTAAGACCCGTCTAATTATAAAGCGTAGGTGTAACTTTCAATCAGGACCCAGGTCCCAGGTCGGCAGTCGTTTAGCTTCACGGCAACGGAAAGTGAGGTGATCGTTAATACCTTCCAAACTTAAGATGAAAACTGAAAAAAATTCAGCCTTCATAAAGTATGAAGCTTTTCAGTTTGTACCTAGGTTTTAAAAGGTATCAAGGGTCACCTCATTTGCTCAACTTTATAATGTATTTCTTTTTAATTATTTATTAAACCTTCATAAAATGGATATAACCTCTGCCTTCGATTCTTAGGGCGTAGATTTGAATCCGGGGCGTGCACCTCCAACTTTTCAGTTATGTGCATTTTAAGAAAATAAATATCACATGTCTCAAACGGTGAAGGAAAACATAGTCAAGAAACCTGCATACCTGAGAAATTTCCTAATTCTCTAGCTGTGTGAAGCCTGCCAATCTGCATTGGGTCTGCGTGGTTGACTATTAGCCTAATCTCTCTAATTCTGAGAGGAGACTCGTGCTGAACAGTGAGCCGAATATGGGTTGCTAATGACCTTCATAAAATGAGGTATGTCTGGCTACCGCAGTCTTTATTACTCAAGAATGAATACTTTAATTAATATGCAGTGTCAATAATTGTGGGCGACGGAAGTGATTTTACATTCATAAGTTTTCTCCTACTCCTACTGTAGGTACAGTAAGGCTTGTAAACCGATAACTATATCTTTATTACAGTTATATAGCTTGTCTGTTAATTTGTTAGCGATAACTATTATTACATATTCGGTATTAATTCACTATAATATTATATTTCACTGATTCGGCTCGTTATGGGTAAGTAAAGTAGAAAGGTATCTATTACAAGATTACATCTTAGGAGAAGTAATAGTAGTAAAAACGCATGAATAGATTAAAAAAAATTGAAGCCTTGTAGTCTTTTTTTCTCATTGCCATATTCTTACGACATTCGCACGAGAGATATTTTAACGGACGTTAATAAAGCGTTCAACTATAACAAATGCATTCTCAAGTAGGTACCTATATGTTCACAACACAGTGTTTTTGAAACATGTCGCTTTTTTCTAGCAGTGTTGCAATTTCAATTTTGGTCGTTGGAAATAGACCCTTAATTAACTTCATATTTCAATGCTATTTTAACATCCGTTAGAAAAACTCTCGTGCGAATGTTCATTATCATCGGCCTATTTTAACGGCCCACTACAGGACTAGGCCTCCTTCCTCATAAAAGAAGGGATATGGAGCTTAGACCCACTACGCTGCGGGTTGGTTGGTTGTTACATGAGCTAACCACAGGATAGTCAAATCATGTGAACCTAATTTGAACTGAACTATCTGATTAACTGATTAAGTGGTTGCTAGGCTTTTTGGTCTCGTCAGTCGGACGCGGGTTCCATGCATGGTCACGGGGGAAGCAGGGTTAACACTCATGGCTAAAACACAATTACCGAGGTCAGAGTCTCACAAGAGACGTTAGAGAGTCGTTCTGCTCATCTCTTCTTCTGCTTCGGGCCCCACCGAGAATGCTTCTGCGCCCAAAACCTCCGGTGACGTCGTTAAAGTCCAAGTTAAATACCTATATCTATATTTAAAGATAATCTGGTTAAAGCTGAAAAGTAAAAAGTATCAAAATACTTGAACCTTGTTTACTAGATTACCTCCATGTGGAATGTTGAATCAACTATTATTGTTCCGATACTTGTTTCAGTCAATAGTCTTATAGCGAAAAGCTTCGATCAACACCCTAAAAAGCTTTCGTTTAACCGTTGGATCAAGAGTCGGATACAAAAGGCAGTGATTTTTTAAGACGGCGCGTATTGTGACATGGTTCCTCACTCTGGAGCCCTGACCACCGGTTGCTTCGGCACTTAAATGTCCCGCAGCGGAAGGGTTAAATTATTTTATAAACTTGAATCCGATCTGGGGCATGCATCTCCAACTTTTCAGTTGTGTGATTTTAAGAAATTAAATATCACGTGTCTCAAACGGTGAAGGAAAACATCGTGAGGAAACCTGCACATCAGAGAATTATCTTAATTCTCTGCGTGTGTGAAGTCTACCAATCCGAATTGGCCAGCGTGGTGGACTATTGGCCTAACGCTGTCATCCTGAGAGGAGACTCGAGCTTAGCAGTGATGATGAAATTTTTAATAGTGTTTTGCTTTATTAAAAATTAAAAAAAAACGAGAAATAAATAAATGAGAGAAAAAAAAAATTATTTATGGTTTGGTATTTCGCAAGGATATTGAAATTCTATAATTGTAAAGGTATTTTAAAACATATTAGAGCGCGTAACAGAGCACAGTAGCCCGATGCAGGTGAACGCACCTGAACCAGTTTATAATTAAGAACACATTTAAATTCATTAAAAATCGTTAAAACTTTCCAGCGAGCGACAAGTTAAGTGGGAACACCAGTTTGCCGTCGCAGTTTTGGTTTACATTTTCTCAGGTAAATTGGGTGTCTCTATAAATTAATCAACTATATTGACTAAGGATAAGGACTGCGTATTTGCAGCGCTTGCGTTTAATGCCCCTGCCCCCATAGCCAAGTGGCATGTCGATTCTCTTTCTACAATCGCTAACGCTTCGAAAGCAAGAAAAATGTATGGGAATGACAGATCTTGATCACGTGACCTGTCATTGTCATTCCCGTACATCTTTCTATTTTTCGAAGCATTAGCGATCGTAGAAAGAGAATCGACGCGCCACTTGGCTAGGGGGCTGATGATCATCTGATACAGAACTTCTTGTCTATACTCAATTAATATATCTATACTAATATTATAAAGCTGAAGAGTTTGTGTGTGTGTGTGTTTGTGGTCCGATTTGAAAAAATCTTTTAGTTTTACGGGAACCAAGCTGGTAAAACCGCGCAGCGTCAGCTAGTTTATATTATAAAAAGGTAAAGTTTGTGGTGTTTGCAGGGAGTAAGCTCTGGATCTACTGAACTGATTTTGAAAATGCTGTTACCACTAGAAAGCCAGGTTATTTGTAAATGTCTTAGGCTATATTTTATCCCCGTATTCTCACAAGAACGGGAACTATGTAGGTAAAACCGTGAGGCTAGTTTTTTCTATATGTTCGTAGTAAGATAAATTGTGAAGAATTCGATTTCAAAAATGATTTAGCTTTCTTTGTATAGTAAGACCTCATTATCTGGTATCGTTCTGCCATGATATACTCCTCTATTCACGTGGGCGTCGTCATTATAAATACAATACAGTGACATCTTTCTTAGATATATCATTTAATAACTAGTGCCCTACACCGGCTTTGCGCGTGTTTAATAATTAGGTATATTTATCGTAAAAACTTGAAACCTATTTTGATTGCTTTCTCTAAGTTGGTTATAAGAAAATAATAAAAATTGGCAAATCCAAAGACACAGCCAAAACAACCGATAGTTTTATTAAGTGGTAGAAGTTCACAGGAACTGCTAGTATTATTAAAATTTGATAAGTTCGAATTATGTATATTTTAATTAGTGAGAGCCAAAAAATTCACAAATTCAAAGTTTATTTATTTCGTACTAGGCTCAGTTTAAAAGCACTTTTGAAAAGTCAGTTGACTATTTGTAATGATTCTACGACCTCGACTCCATTTGCAACTTTTATACCTGTAAAGACAATATACTTAATAGTTAGATAAATAAATGAACAATCATTATTCAGTGGCGTAGCTAGGTCACAAGGGTCCTGGTGCAAATTAAAAACTACCATTTAAACTGGTTAGGTTTTATCAAGCAAAAATATTCTTCTACTCTTTTTCGTTTTCGAAATTTTTCAAGTTCAGTTCGATCGCGATTTTCTGGTAAGGATTAGGTATCTATGCCATTGGTTGTAATATATGTGTCATTAGTAATGGTGCAGTGTTAAAATAGTGATAGTGTTTCCGAACTTCAGTGGGGGAGTTAATAGAAGTAAGGCCATTGAATTGTTAATTAATTAGCTGGGAGCCAACACCAGCTGAGAATGGGGGAGTATTAGTATACTGTAAAAGGGCCCTTTAACCCAACTGGATCAGTTACAAGTCTGACATCAGCTGGTGGCTGACTCCTAGTCATACGATAGTTAATCTTGGTTTACATGTGATAGTATCAGCGCTGTACTTGATCAACAATCACATAAAGCTTAGAACCTGCCCTGAGGCTACGGCTTCTCCGTCAACAGAAGTAGTATTTAGTCCCCTTCGCCGATATCAGAAGTGGAATATAGCCGATGCCCCCTTATATGCTTTAATCTAAAAGACAAACGTACACAAACACTGTTTGGTATATTTGCAAAACGTTTACAAGTGCCAAAATATATAAGGCATGTCAGGAAATCATTAGAAGCTACATCCCGTCTATAATTAAATAATAACATAATTGGCTCGCCCCTCCTTGAACTCAAGATCAAGACGTTCGTTTATTGATGTATTATATTAATTACTTATAAGCGATCATTATATTATAGGTACCTACCTACACCTTACCAAATAGTCTGAGTCATAATTATAACCCAATCTGAAAGGGCCAATCAAATATTCCTAGTTTACGAAACGATACTTTAACCGCTAATCTAAAATTTCACGTTAGGCAGCCAATTTTGTTTGCGCTTTTCATTGTAATTCATAATTTCTAATGATTAAGCATTTACTTCTATCTTAATTTGTTACGGCTTACGCAAACGGGTAATGTGAATTAAGGAAGGTTATAAGTTATTTAATATTTTCCCTAAATATAACAAAACAAAGGAAAGTTTATAAAGGCACGTTTGGGACCCTCGTAACTTTAATTTTATATGTTCCACTAATTATAAGAAGATATTATACCAGATATTATAATTATCATATTGACATGTATTTTTTGCATTTTTTTAGGGCAGTACTAGACATCTTTTTCTCAGTAGACAGACAATTTGCTTCGTGGCAACCATTCATGAAACATCCTAGAGTTTAATAAACTACAGTCAGCATATAAACGTAAAATGTATTGTAACTACTGAATGCAGGTATGTAACCTTTTCTAAATTGTAAGAAATGGTTATGCCAAAATCAACTTTTGTAACAGAACTTTGATAAAAATCGTCACAAGTCTTCTGCTGAATTCCCTTTTCCCTCAAACTTAATAGAATACGGCAATAGTCCAACAAACCAAGTTAAAGTTTCATTGTCTCCGCGGACAAGAGACCTCATTACGCGAGAGATCATAAATAAAAGTACCCAATTTAAAGTTTATCTTATTAAATGTAAGATAAACGATGAGTACTATTATAGGCAGGAAGTGAGAGGCATAACGTGAAACAATACGGGTATTGGCAAATAATGCGTCGACGGCGCGTGCGAGCGGGGGCGTCTCAAGCGCTTGAATGGTGGTGATTCACCGAGGCTCATTCAGCTTCGCCGGAGCATCGCGCAACTATTGATTGAATAACACGCGTCTAAGGCCCGTCATACACAGTGGAATTGTGTTTGGGACAGTAAAAGCCCAGTTCAAACCTGACCAAGGACTCAAACCCAGGACCTCGTGAATAGAAGCCACTGATTCAACGGAGTAGTTTAGGCAGAGGCCCTAGATCAATGAGGCAGTTGAGGCACAAAGACACGCTGATACACACTATGCTGATGGAAATCTCAAAGTACCAGGGTATCATAGGATTTAAGGAGGTTTATTTATACCACCACTAGGTACAATGTCTGTTATAATTTTTCGCAGTCAGAGCATCGGACAACTAATTAATTAAATAGAATACACGTGTAAAGCCCGTCACACACATTTGAATTGTTTTCGGGACGAAATTTCCTGAACAGCTTACAATATGCAGGCATAAATCTTCAAGTGAAAGCGTCAAAGTACCAGGGTAACAGAGATTATAGGAGGTTGATTCATACACTCACTACAGTGTTTTTTTAGTAGTGAGGTGAAGGATGAAAGTCATAATAGTGGATGTTTTCACTAATAGATAGAAAACATTAAGAAAGTTTCTGGCGTTTTGTGTAATATTGAGTGTTATCGGTTGAAATATAATGACAGTTGTTGTCAATCTTTCGGAAATCTTCAAAAAATGGTCACGTAAATGAAAATTTACACCGATATTCTCCCGGACTGAACAGCGGGTATCTGCTAGTTCATAAAATACTACACTTGTAGTCGCCTGGCATTCTTTTTAGCGTAAGCGCATGTGTGATCATGCCTTAACACTCGTTTAATGAATAAGTTCGTAACTTCACAGTTTTGATGCATTAACGACTTTGTTGTGTCATACACGCTTCTTGGTTGATATTTTATATCACTTAGAACATATTTCGTATCCTACTTGCGAAAGAGTACATTGTGTTGGTCAACAGAGGAGACATTATTGGTATTTAATAACCTACCTGTTGAGCTATGACGAAATATACATAAGGAAATTTAAACACCTGATATTGAATCAACAGGCGAGTGTTAGTTGACTTTGGACCCAAGTTTTTTTTTTAACTAATTAGCTTAGAAAATATAACACCAAACACTATTAAAAAATATAAAAAGTAATTCAGCCCTTCCCGTAGGGTTTTTGAGTGCCCAAACAATCGGTGATCAGGCTCTAGAGAGAGGAACCTTATCACAATACGCGCCGTCTCCAGTATCGCTTTACTTACTCTGTGTTCGGCCCTTGATCCAACAGTCAATCGAAAGCTTCGTTACGTATTGGGCGAAGCTTTTCGTTAAAACACTGAATCAATTAAGTAGGTACAATAACGGTTGACTCGTTATCGAGATTCAAGTATTTCGATACTTGGAAATTAATTATTATTACCTAAACAAAAGAAACGTGATAGCCTAGGATATGACCTCTGCCTTCGATTCGGAGAGCGCAGGTTCGAATCCGGTCCAGGGCATGCACCTTCAACTTTTCAGTTATGTGCACTTTACGCAATTAAATATCGCGTGTCTCAAGTAACGAAAAACATTGTGAGGAAACCAGCATACCTGAGAATTTCTTTAATTTTCTAGTGTGTGAACTCTGCCAATCCGCATTCGGCCAGCGTGGTTGACTAAGGTCTAACCAATCCTTCTGAGAGGAAACTCGTGTTCAATAGCGAGCTGAATGTGGGTTGCTAATGATGATGATGATGATGATGATGAAGCCTTGTTTTATATTAAAGTAAAGTTGTGATATCGTCGCACGCGTCCGCTAGTTAAATATAAAGATTAAATAGAAATATGGTTACGACTTCAGATGAGGTATTGTGTAGACATCATATAAAGGAAAGCGCTAATAAGCCTTTGTATTCTCTCTTGATTTAAAGGACCGTCAAATAATCCATTAAACCTCTTGCAAAAATAAAAGTTATTAATATTTTATTGTTATTAAAAGTAAACAATACTCATATTACATTAACTTTACATTACATGTAGGTTTATACTTTAATAAGAATCCGTTGACTCATTAGCCCCTGAATTTGGACTTGCCATTAACAGATATAGGACCAGAATAATGATTGTGGATCACGATAATCAGAACAGACCAGATAATATCGACAAAATAGCGAACTGTGAGGTTGTTTCAACCTAGGTATATCTATCTGGGTTCTACTATTTCTAATACTCTTGAGACGTTGTGCCATTGCAAGATCGGCAGTGGACAAACTTAACAAGATTTGGAAAGATAGGAGAATCACCAAAACCACCAAGGTTCGACATATGAGGTATCTTTATTTATTTATTTATTTATTTATTTAATACACTTTATTTGTACACCACAAAAATAAATATAGTATATATAAAGTATATATATAAAGTATCTATATATATAAAGTATATATAAAGTATCTTGTCTTTCAAATCTGTCTCTATGGTGCGGAAACACGGGCATTGCGTCTACAAGACCGTCTCAAGATCGATGCCCTGGAGATGTGGTGTTGGAGACGTTTGGACGGCGTTCATAACCGAAATTTCCATTCTCAAGGAAAAGGGGGAGGGAGGTCACCGCCAACTCCCCTACTCTAGGCTGCTATTAAGATTTTTTTTTGTAAGAAAAATCTCAAGAACTTATCCCCGACTCTCCGATGCAAAAAGGTGTAATACCTGAAACATTCAACTTTCGGCTGCTACTGAGAAACCTGGACCTAAGGCTAACCACTGAACCAACTAGTCAGATCTATATTCTGAAAGATTATTATTATAATTATTATGATTTACGAAGCAAACACCTATAGACAATAATATATTACTCTTGTACACAAATTCATAACAATTGAAGCAAAAGCGACAAATCGAAACTCCAAAGACAACGAAAAGCAATAATCTATCGCTATTAATAAAATACATTCTGCACAATAAACAATTACAACCAAATAAGTAAATCACATTAAAATTGATACCATATTGGCGCAAAATGCTATTGCGATAAATGGAAACTCGACGATAGCTAATCGGACAGCCGGCGATATATTTACAACTTGAAATTTGCATGCAAAAACAATCATAGCCAACACAAATGGGAAATATTCCACGGGAATCAAGCTAACAAGATCTGTCGTACGTAAAGAGCGGGTTAGATAAGTGATTAGTAAATAATAAATAGCGTAACAAGGAGGTCCTATATGTTATAGTTTAAATTGAGATAAGAAGAAAGCCATTTTTGACGATACGATAACGATACGACTAAGTTTATAAATATAAGAGTTCATATTATACTACAGATGTATCAAACTATACTATCCATCATCATCATCATAACACAACCCATATTCAGCTCACTGCTGAGCTCGAGGCTCTTATTAGAATGAGAGGGGTTAGGCCAATAGTTCACCACGCTGGCCCAATGAGGATTGGCAGACTTCACACACGCAGAGAATTAAGGAAATTCTTTAAACTATACTATCCACACTATTACTTAATAATATAAATGTGAAAGTGTGTCTGTCTGTCTGTCTGTCTGCCTGTTTGTTTGTTCGTCTTTCACGGCAAAACTGAGCGACCAATTGACGTGATTTTTTAAGTGGAGATAGTTGAAAGGATGGAGAGTGACATACCCTACTTTTTGTCTCTTTCCTCACTCTCTCTTCCCAACTCCCGACTTCCCTAAAATGGGGGGTGGAAGTTTGTATGAGGCATTCCGCATTTATTATTTTACTCCCGGAAGGCGGTTGTAGGAGTAAGCTAACAGCATACTTTATACACATAAAGGCTAACGAAGGGGAACATCAACAATGCAGAAACGCGTTGTTAAAATACTAAGTCATACAGAGACGAATGAAATCGAAATTTGTCAAAAAACCGTTAAGTGATGAGTAGTTGACTCACCATTTATCTACAGTGCCAGCTTTAGCACTACCAGCACCTCTGGACAAGATTTTTAGGGCGTCCCAAAAGCAGTGGCGTGCACTTCATAGATGCAAAAAGCACTGCCTACCCTAAGGACTTAATACAAATCTATGTTGGACCGCAGAATACATAAATGAACAATAGTAGGACAGTAATAAAAAATTTGATTCCTTTTCCTCGGTCTAAGTATCAGTGACTGTATGATAAAAGGTCGTTGCCTAAGTATTGTATTATAAACTTACTAGCGAACGATCGCGACTTCGTCCGCCCTTAGACTTCTTCAATCGAGCCCTATCGCGAAATCTGTTCTTAGCGGATACTTATTAACTATAGACTACCTCCCTGCCAAATTTCATCTTTTTACGTCTAGCGGTATTCGAGATTTCGTGATGAATGAATGACCTTTCGTATTTATATATTAAGATTAGGTAATAAGTAGATAAATGTCGTTCAATCTAAATGAAGCATTTTAGTTTTCTTCACGTCATTCTAGAAATCTTTCGTAATATAAACAAGATCTGATTAGATCGGTCCGAGGATAATCTGGTTTTATTTATTAACGTTCATCGTAAAACTTATCTTGATTACTTATACTATCTTGAAAATATGTACGCAGAGAAGGCGTTGTAAATATTCTTTATTCATATACCTAGTATAAACATTGTAGTACAAAGTAATGTTGTATGATCTATATTTTAAGTATTGGATAGAAGCAGGCGTTACTTTGCGGAAGTTCATCATGATTATCATCATCATCTCCTGATTGACTTTGCAATTGCACGTTGTAGAGTCAACATCTCCTGAGGATGCTTCGGTTTCGGGGTGAAACGTACGTAGAGAGTATTTTGTCGGACCTGGGTGACGTTGTCGCATGGGTTCGCCGAATTTTCGCGGATGATAGCAAAATAAATAAATCATTATATAACTATATTTTAAGGACTGGCCAACCTCGCGGTTTCACCAGAGTAGTTAC